>NC_079214.1:5560803-5675803 GCF_029633865.1 Lampris incognitus | reverse complement strand
TTTCATGTTTTTTTTTTTTGATCCGTCATCTGTAAAAATCGTTATGTACAGAAACATTACACGTCTAGTTTGCCGGCGGAGTGGCGAGAGCAACAACTCACAAATCTAAGACCTTTCTGACGGATGCAGAACAAAACTGCAGAAAATCAAAACCTGTTCTGAATATTTATGACAGATGGCAGTTTTGGAGTTGGTGTTTAAACTTAACGGACAAAATATGAAGCCATATTTATTTCATTTTATTTTATTTTTCCCTCTTTTTCGCCCCAATTGTACTTGGCCAATTACCCCACTCTTCCGAGCTGCCCCGGTCTCTGCTCCACCCCCTCTGTCAATCCGGGGAGGGCTGCAGACTACCACATGCCTCCTCCCATACATGTGGAGTCACCAGCCGCTTCTTTTCACCTGACAGTGAGGAGTTTCACCAGGGGGATGTAGCGCGTGGGAGGATCATACTATTCCCCCCAGTCCCCCCTCCCCCTGAACAGGCTCCAGACCGGCCAGAGGAGGCGCTAGCACAGCAACCAGGACACATACCCACATCCGGCTTCCCGACTGCAGACACGGCCAATTGTGACTGTAGGGACGTCTGACCAAGCCGGAGGTAACACGGGTATTTGAACCGGCGACCCCTGTGTTGGTAGGCAACAGACTAGACCGCCACGCCACCCAGACACCCCCGCTGTATTTTTTGACATGCAAAATTTTCATATGAAGATTTTGGCCTTGGTGTGCAAAGTCCTCAGAGGCCAGAGTTAACCGTGAAGATGTGCTGCGGATGCTGTGTGTTGAGGGAGCTTGTTGGAGCGTCGAATACTTTTGCATTATTTGTAATCAATCGGCTTTGTGTTTCTGATGTCTGTGACACTCACGTGTGTTCTTGGGGAGTCCTGGTCCGATGCTGACCTGCAGCATTTTGCTGGATGGCTTCAGGACTGCCACGTCTCCCTGACCCTGAATGAAGGTGACCTGCCGGGAGCCACCAGCACTCAGAAAACCCCAGTTCTCCTTCTTCAGCTTCATCTCCAGTCTGAACACCAACAGGAACACACCAGCCATGTTTTATTACTAACATCTCGATCATTCCTACAGCCAAACCCCCGCTTCACCTCCAACGAATGCAATGCAATTAAAAAATAGAGAAACTCATCCAAGTATTCAAGCTTGCTGTCTCATAATACTTATTTCAAGAAATTATCATTGCTTGTGATATTATTGATTATGTTGGCATAATCCCTGCACCTAAGAAATCCAACATCAGCTGCCTGAATGATTACAGACCTGTTGTATTAACATCGGTAATAACGAAAATCTTTCAGGGCCTAGTTTGTAAACAGCTATCCACACGGTCGGCTTAGACCCCTACCAGTTTCCATACTGGGCAAATATAGAGGATGCTATGTCCCTCTGTCTCCATTTCATCCTGCAGCACTTAGAAGCTCCTGCCACCTATGTACAGGTTCTCTTTGTGGACTATACCTCTGCTTTTAATACGATCTTACCTGCAAACTTTTTGATACGTTAAGGCAACTAGGAGTCAATCGCTCCTCATGTCATTGATATCTGACGTTCTACAGCATAGAACACCGGTAGTTAAAATGAACAAACAGCTCTCTAAAACCCGGTACATAAACACTGGTGCCCCTCAGGGCTGTGTACTAGCACCTCTCTTGTATTCATTGTACACAAATGACTGCACTTCACATTGTGACTCTGTTAGAATGTTTACATTTGCTGGCGACACAACAGTGGTGGGGCTGATCTCATGTGACAGTGAATCAGCCTATAGAAACGAGGTCTTGTCTCTGATTGACTGGTGCTCTCTCTACAACTTGGAATGGAACGTCTCCAAAACTAAAGAGCTGGTGGTCGACTTTCGGAGAGACGGGAAGGCTCTCCCGCCACTGACCATCAATGGTCTAGAGGTGGAAAGAGAGTAGACAGCTTTAAGTTTCTCGGAGCAACGATCTCCTCCTCTCTGAAATTGAACGGCAACTCGATCTGCAGCTCAAAACGTTTGGGGTGTCTAGAAAGGGGATGCTGCAGTTCTACAGAGCTGCGATAGAAAGTGTTCTCACCTCTTCTCCATCTGTGTGGTATTGGCAACTCCACAGCTCAGCAGAGGAAGCAGCTGGACAGCATTTTTTGCCCTGCCTCACAAATCATCAGCTGCAAACTCACTCCCATCTCTGACATCTACTAGAACCACATTCAGCGTAAAGGTCTAGAAACACTACAGGACTCCACACACCCCTGCCCAGCCCCTCTTAATAACCCTCCTCTCAGGAAAAAGACTCAGGGCCATGAACACGGAGACACCCCGTTTCCTCAACACCACTTCCTACAGAACCATCCAACCACTAATGCCCCTTTTCCACTACATGGTACCGGCTCAACTCGACTCGCAGAGTGTCGTTTTCCATTACCGTAGCAGTACCCCTCAGTGTAGCTGGTCTGCATTGACTTTGGTACTCGCTCCAGTTCTTTTGGAACCTCGACAAAGGTGGTAACAGAAAAGTGGCAACAGTTACCAAAATGCCATTGCTTTCCAGTAATGGAAAACAAAAACGTCGAGTCGAGTTGAGCCGGCACCATGTAGTGGAAAAAATGGCTCCCCAATTCTGCATCAGCACTAACCACTACTGTATTTTACTGTATTTTAAAGCACCTGATTATTTTACTCTTATTTTGCACTAGATCTTACATCCACGGATGTACATAATGTTTTATAGGGTGGGGGTTATGTGAGCACACTAAATTCCCAACAACTAAGTTGTATGGCAAAGAAGTATTAAATCTTTATCTCGAATCTCGTTTCAAGAAAAGCGCACTTGTTTCATGATGACATCACTTGATTCAAGACATTTCCTCTAAAACGGAAAGCTTATGCTTAAGTTTTTCCTTGTTTTATGATTTCTTTTCTTAGTGAAAATTCTTTATAAAAAAGTGCACTTCCTGAAACAAACAATACGATCTACCAGCGGGGCGAGACTTTTTAAACCAGCAATATCTTTAGATCAGCATTATGAGACGTAAAACAAGTTTAAAAAAGCCTTGACAAGCTGGAAACCGCCTTCCCAACCCACTTCTGATTTCCCACAAGGACTTAAAGGTGCGATCAGCAATCGGTGCACACAACAGTTGTCCGTCCCACTTCTGCTGTTTTTGGAGAGACGTCATGAACATTGTTCACTTTATCACTTGTGAATGAAAAAAAATCAAGCGATGCCACGTCGTTTTCAGTTCTTTTTGAGGCTTTCAGGTCTCAAACAAAAAAGAAGAGAAGAAAGCCACTTTATTTTGTCATTGTACATATTTGTCTTCTGCATGTAACCCATCCTATTGTATAGGAGCAGACAAATCCACAACATTGACCTAACGGAGTGAGAGATATCATGTTTCTTCTCGTCAGTGGAGCGTCGTGTTGTCGCAGTGCTCCTCGTAGCTGTGGCAGCATGCAACATTACGGAATGCACCTTTTATTTCATCCATCCATCCATTATCTGACCCGCTCTTCCTGCACTCAGGGTTGCGGGGATGCTGGAGCCTATCCCAGCAGTCGTTGGGGAGCAGGCGGGGAGACACCCTGGACAGGCCGCCAGTCCATCACACACACACACACACACACACACACACACACACACACACACACACACACACACACACACACACACCTAGGGACAACTTAGTACGGCCGAGTCACCTGACCTACGTCTTTGGACTGTGGGGGGAAACCGGAGCACCTGGAGGAAACCCACGCAGACGCGGGGAGAACATGCAAGCTCCACACAGAGGACGACCCGGGACGACCCCCAAGGTTGGACTACCCCGGGGCTCGAACCCAGGACCTTCTTGCTGTGAGGCGACCGTGCTAACCACTGCACCACCATACCGCTTCGTTTATTTCAGTCAAACACAACTTGTTATTGTCAAACGAGGTGCGTGGTTGTGAAAATAGCAAAACAACTAACGTGTTCGTGGTGCTGTTGGTTCCGGATGGATTTCAGGTGTCTTTACTTACGTGCTGCTAAACTTGAGCGGCAGCTTTCTCTGCGTCTTCTCCTCAAAGCGGCGGGCCAGCAAACTGATGAACTCCGTCTTAAAGATGCACTCCAGCAGGCTGTCGTACTCCTGCTCATGCAGGATCAGGAAATCGTCCTGCATCGTACTGAAAAAAACCAAACAGGACAGTCAAATCACAATTTACCCCCGGAGGGCTTCACAATCATTACTACATTCCGCACAATGTACAACACCCACTATCCATGAACCCTTGATTCAGGTGAGGAAAATCTCCACAGGAACACAATGAGATGCAAAATGTGAGACGCTGGCGTTTGGGGAATGACCATGAAAATGTTTGAGACGAGATCAGATCTGACCTTGTTGGGAAAGAAGTGAACATATTGTGGAAAAATTACATTTATGCAGATTAAATAGAACAGTTTTGTCAGATATGAGTGACTTAGTGAGCATATCACGGACAGTACACTTCATCTGCTGCAGTTCCAACTCCTCCTGGCGGACTGCGATACGGAGCAATCGGAGGGGGGGGGCCAGGGTGGAAGCATATGCTTCTACATAAACGAAGGTTGGTGTATGGATGTGACAGTTTTGAAGAACTCATGCAGTTCTCACTCGGAGACCTTTTTCATTGACTGTAACCCATTCTATTCACCGCGGGAATGTTCATCATTTATTCTGGTGGGTGTCTATATCCCACCCAGGCCTGTGTTAAAGAGGCGTTAAAACACCTGCTGATCAAATTATAAACATGGGGCACAAATATCCAGACTCCCTACTCATTATCCTTGGGGATTTTAACAGAGCAAACCTCAGCCATGACCTGCCAAAATACAGACAGCATGTTAAATGTCCCACCAGAGACAAAAACACTCTGGATCATTGCTACACAATATTAAAGGACGCCTATCGCTCTGTCCCCCGTGCAGCCCTGGGCCTCTCTGATCAATGTCTGATTCATCCTATCCCAACCCACAGGCAGAAACTAAAAACTGCAAAGCCTGTGGTTAAAACTGTGAGGAAATTGACCAATGAGTCAGAACTGGATCTCCAGGCCTGCCTCGACTGCACTGACTGGAGTGTTTTTGAGGCTGCATCTACAGACCTGGACGAACTTACTGACACTGTGACATCTTACATCAGATTTTGTGAGGACATGTGTGTGCCCACCAAATCTTTCTGTACCTTCAACAACAATAAACTCTGGATCAGAGCTAAACTCAGGCAGCTTCGTCAGGCAAAAGAAGAAGCCTACAGGAGTGGAGAAGGATCCGGTACAACAAAGCCAGAAATACACTCACAAAGGAGATCAGAGGGGCAAAAAGGTGCTACTCTGAAAAGTTGAAAAACAGGTTTTCTGCCAACGATCCATCATCAGTCTGGAGAGGATTGAAAGACATTACCAACTACAGGAGACCCCCCCCCCAACACACACACACACACACTGCAGGGAACCATCAACTGGCTGATGACCTAAATGGGTTTTACTGTAGGTCTGAAAAGCAAACTTTCACACCCCTCACCCTCTCCAGCCACAATACACAATCAACTGCACTCCTTGCCAGCTCGTGTGCCAGCTCTTCCAGAGACAGAAGACCAAGAAGGCACCAAGCTTGGATGGCGTGTCACCCTCCTGTCTTAAAGTCTGTGCTGACCAGCTGGCCCCCATTTTCACACTGATCTTCAACAGATCACTGGAGGTGTGTGAAGTCTCCTCCTGCCTCAAAAGCTCCCCTATCATCCCGGTCCCCAAGAAACCCCCTATCACAGGATTTAATGACTACAGGCCCATTGCCCTAACGTATGTGGTCATGAAATCCTTTGAGAGACTGGTGTTGGCCCACCTGAAGGAAGTCACAGGCCCCCTGCTCAACCCCCTGCAGTTTGCCTACCAAGCAAACAGGTAAGGGGAGGACGCAGTCGGCATGGGATTGCACTACATCTTCTAACACCTCAACTCCCCAGGAACATACACAAGGGTCCTGTTTGTGGACTTCAGTTCAGCGTTCAACACCATCGTCCCAGATATCCTCCACTCCAAACTCACCCAGCTCACTGTACCAGCCCCCATCTGCCAGTGGATTAAAAACTTCCTAACAGACAGGAGGCAGCTGGTGAGGCTGAGGAAAATCACATCCAGCACCCGGACAATCAGCACTGGCATCCCCCAGGGATGTGTTCTCTCCCCTCTACTCTTCTCCCTCTAACACAAATGACTGCATCTCAGGTAACCCGTCTGTTTAACTCCTGAAGTCTGTGGATGACACAACCATCACTGGCCTTATCTGGGATGGTGATGAGTCTGCACATAGACGGGAGGTTGATCAGCCGGCCCTCTAGTGCAGCCATAACAACCTGGAGCTGAACAAGCTCAAAACAGTGAACTTCAGGAGGAGCCCCCCAACACTGCCCCTCTCACCATACTCAACATAACAGTGTCTACGGTGAAAACCTACAGATCTATGGGTTCCACAATCTCCCAGGACCTAAGGTGGGCATCCAACATTGACACAATCATCAAAAAGGCCCAGCAGAGGATGTACTTTCACCACCAGCTCAATAAATTCCACCTGCCTCAGGAACTGCTGATTCAGTTCTACACTGCAATAATCCAGTCTGTCATCTGCACATCCATCACTATCTGGTTTGGATGGGCCACCAAACAGAACAGGAGAGGGGCTAAGGGCAGGATGTTGTGTTGCTGTAAAGCTCACTGAGGCAAATTTGTAATCTGTGATATTGGGCTATACAAATAAAACTGACTAGACTTGACTACAGCGGACAGTTAGGTCTGCAGAGAAAATCACTGGTGCCAACCTGCCCTCCATTCACGACTTATACACCTCCAGACTCAGGAAACGGGCAGGCAACATCATTGCAGACCCATCAGACCCTGGTCACAACCTGTTCCAACTCCTCCCCTCTGGTAGGCGCTACAGAGCACTGTACCCCAAAACAACCAGATATAAAAAGTTTCTTTCCGCGGGCTGTTATTCAAATGAACACTAAACACTTTCAATAAATCCAACCATTTTGTATATACTGTACTGTACATTGTATGTATACTGGTACGCTATGTCAACCCAGAACCTTCTTGCTGTGAGGCGACCACGCTAACCACTGCGCCACCATGCCGCCACAAAATATAATATAAAAAATAAAATTCTAGCATTAGTTGCTCACTCTGCAAAACTGGTAAGACATCAGTTTTAAATTGAGACTGTTACATAATCACTTATAATGTGAACTCCTAGTAGCTGCTTTAAATAGACCTAGGTGTTCTGTTAAAGTGATGAAGAAACTATTGCCATGCAACCAAGTTGGTGGTGTTTGTTCGTTGCCAATATAGCGGCTGTAGCCAGGTGCATTGTTTCAATAAAACCATGTTGCTGGAATGGAAATAATGCGTTTCATGTGTTTATTCAATGTGCATAGGCTGTTCACTGTCTGGGGTCTGTGTTAGCAGCAAACCTAAAGCAGAAAGACATTAAAACCGTATACTTCAATATTTGTTTATTTATCCTGAGTCATATCGTCATCACAATATTCAACACCGTTACGTCGCATGTTTTCCTGATGTCGTGCAGCCCTGGTCATAGTAAACATGAAGGCTTTCCTTCCGATCATCGTGCGCTGCACACGGCGATGTTTTCCACAACCTGTCGTCTCTGTGCTGCCAGGTCTTCAGAAAAGTGGACAGAAGCGAAGCTCAGTATAAACTCCACACGCAGAGGAACAGACACACACTGTACAAGTGGCGCTTTTCAATCTGCTCCGCATGTCTGTAATACTCGTACGGGACATTTACAGGGACACGGGGACACGTGTGATTGAAAATCCAGACCGGGGCTTTGAAGTCTGCTTCTCGGCTTTCTGCAGAGGTTTACATGCAGGGCTGCGGTCTACGCGTCTGCTCACATGTAGGCTGCATGCATGGAGGCTTTGACTCACAGCAGCAACACAAAAGCAGACGACGGGACTCACACAACACTTGTATGTCCACATACGGTCGATCTTAAAATGTGAAGAAAAAAAAGAGAGTCTGGTGTCCCGTAGGTGCTTGAACATGTCAAGAGAGGGATTAATCATTGGCTCCTGGAGGACATGAGGCTGGAGAGGAGTGAAGGCAGGACAGGTGTTTTTCTCCTCATCTGGGGCCTTGTGTATCATCGTTACTAGGGGCAAATGTGTTCTTGCACACCCATGGGGTTTTGTAGCCCTGAGGTTTGTCTCAGAGACCAGTGTAGAACCTGGCTAACCCCTGAATTCAGACACCGACTGGCTAACACCGGTGTCTTTGCAGGCCCGGGTGGTTGCTCACTGCAAGAGGTAGACAACAGATGTTAGGAGGACGGAATTACAAATAACCAGCATGCTTTGCTGCTGCCTGTCAGACAACTTTGAGGGCTAAAAAAAATTCCATGGGCGTGTAAGAACAAACTTGCCCATAGTAGCGACTGAGACACGAGGCCCCTGGTCTTCAGAGTTGGCCTTATGGAGACGTCCGAGTCCTGGCGAAGGGTTTCCACATCGTGTTGGAGAGCTGTTCTGATTCTGGGATCACTCCCTCGTACTGCTGAACTGTTCCGTGTTGTTCATGCCAACGGTGTCACCAAGTCCCCATCAGGCACAGAAGAGGCTGGTGCTGCACATGGGGGCTTTTTAAACAGTCTTGACTTGCTGTGGCTTCTGATATTCTGAGCAATGATTTTTTTTTGGTGTGTAGTAGACAACCATGTTTTTTCCACTGGCCTTGTGATAACGTACATGCAGTACAGACTAGGATGCCCCTCAGTTCTGTCTCTCGTGTACAGCACAGACGTGTGGTGTGGCATGTGAATGAAAAAGCAGGCCCCCCCCCCCCAGAAGTTTTTATTATCCATCCATCCATCTAGCCATTATCCAAACCACTTATCCTACTCAGGGCCGCGGGGATGCTGGAGCCTATCCCAGCAGTAACTGGGCAGCAGGCCAATAAAGTCTGGATATAATTTTTTTAATTAATTAATTAATTAATTCTTTTTTTTTTAATTCTGAATTTGGATTTTTTAAATCTGGATAAAATTGGCTTGTAAAAGCTAACACTTGGGGCAGCACGGTGGTGCAGTGGTTAGCGCAGTCACCTCAGAGCAAGAAGGTTCTGGGTTCGAGCCCCGGGGTAGTCCAACCTTGAGGGTCGTCCCGGGTCGTCCTCTGTGTGGAGTTTGCATGTTCTCCCCATGTCTGTGTGGGTTTCCTCCGGGGGCTCTGGTTTCCTCCCTCAGTCCAAAGACATGTAGGTCAGGTGAATCGGCCGTACTACATTGTCCCTAGGTGTGAATGTGTGAACGAGGTGTGTGTGTGTGTGTGAGAGGCGGTTTGCCAACTAAAGGGAAGCAGAAGCCAACAAGGTTTCATCCGCTCTTCATCTCTCTGGGACTACAGTGAAGATGACGGCGTGCAGGCTGTACACAGTGAAGATGACAGCGTGCAGGCTGTACACAGTGAAGATGAGGGCGTGCAGGCTGTACACAATGAAGATGAAGGTTTACAGGCATTACACAGTGAAGATGAAGGTGTGTAGGCTGTACACAATGAAGATGAAGGTGTGCAGGCGTTACACAGTGAAGATGAAGGCGTGCAGGCTGTACACAATGAAGATGAAGGTGTGCAGGCTGTACACAATGAAGATGAAGGTGTGGAGGCGTTACACAGTGAAGATGAAGGTGTGCAGGCTTTACACAGTGAAGATGAAGGCGTGCAGGCTGTACACAGTGAAGATGAAGGCGTGCAGGCGTTACACAGTGAAGATGAAGGTGTGTAGGCTGTACACAATGAAGATGAAGGTGTGTAGGCTGTACACAATGAAGATGAAGGTGTGTAGGCTGTACACAATGAAGATGAAGGTGTGCAGGCTGTACACAGTGAAGATGAAGGTGTGCAGGCTGTACACAGTGAAGATGAAGGTGTGCAGGCGTTACACAGTGAAGATGAAGGTGTGCAGGCTGTACACAGTGAAGATGAAGGTGTGCAGGCTGTACACAATGAAGATGAAGGTGTGCAGGCGTTACACAGTGAAGATGAAGGTGTGCAGGCGTTACACAGTGAAGATGAAGGCGTGCAGGCTGTACACAGTGAAGATGAAGGCGTGCAGGCGTTACACAGTGAAGATGAAGGTGTGCAGGCTGTACACAATGAAGATGAAGGTGTGCAGGCGTTACACAGTGAAGATGAAGGTGTGCAGGCGTTACACAGTGAAGATGAAGGCGTGCAGGCTGTACACAGTGAAGATGAAGGCGTGCAGGCGTTACACAGTGAAGATGAAGGTGTGTAGGCTGTACACAATGAAGATGAAGGTGTGTAGGCTGTACACAATGAAGATGAAGGTGTGTAGGCTGTACACAATGAAGATGAAGGTGTGCAGGCTGTACACAGTGAAGATGAAGGTGTGCAGGCGTTACACAGTGAAGATGGTGTGCAGGCGTTACACAGTGAAGATGAAGGTGTGCAGGCTGTACACAGTGAAGATGAAGGTGTGCAGGCTGTACACAATGAAGATGAAGGTGTGCAGGCGTTACACAGTGAAGATGAAGGTGTGCAGGCGTTACACAGTGAAGATGAAGGCGTGCAGGCTGTACACAGTGAAGATGAAGGCGTGCAGGCGTTACACAGTGAAGATGAAGGTGTGTAGGCTGTACACAATGAAGATGAAGGTGTGCAGGCTGTACACAGTGAAGATGAAGGTGTGCAGGCATTACACAGTGAAGATGAAGGTGTGCAGGCTGTACACAGTGAAGATGAAGGTGTGCAGGCGTTACACAGTGAAGATGAAGGTGTGCAGGCTGTACACAGTGAAGATGAAGGTGTGCAGGCTGTACACAATGAAGATGAAGGTGTGCAGGCGTTACACAGTGAAGATGAAGGTGTGCAGGCGTTACACAGTGAAGATGAAGGCGTGCAGGCTGTACACAGTGAAGATGAAGGCGTGCAGGCGTTACACAGTGAAGATGAAGGTGTGTAGGCTGTACACAGTGAAGATGAAGGTGTGCAGGCTGTACACAGTGAAGATGAAGGTGTGCAGGCTGTACACAGTGAAGATGAAGGTGTGCAGGCTGTACACAGTGAAGATGAAGGTGTGCAGGCTGTACACAGTGAAGATGAAGGTGTGTAGGCTGTACACAATGAAGATGGTGTGCAGGCTGTACACAGTGAAGATGAAGGTGTGCAGGCGTTACACAGTGAAGATGAAGGTGTGCAGGCTGTACACAGTGAAGATGAAGGTGTGCAGGCGTTACACAGTGAAGATGAAGGCGTGCAGGCGTTACACAGTGAAGATGAAGGTGTGCAGGCTGTACACAGTGAAGATGAAGGTGTGTAGGCTGTACACAATGAAGGTGGTGTGCAGGCTGTACACAGTGAAGATGAAGGTGTGCAGGCGTTACACAGTGAAGATGAAGGTGTGCAGGCTGTACACAGTGAAGATGAAGGTGTGCAGGCTGTACACAGTGAAGATGAAGGTGTGCAGGCGTTACACAGTGAAGATGAGGGTGTGCAGGCTGTACACAATGAAGATGAAGGTGTGTAGGCTGTACACAATGAAGATGAAGGTGTGCAGGCTGTACACAGTGAAGATGAAGGTGTGTAGGCTGTACACAGTGAAGATGAAGGTGTGCAGGCTGTACACAGTGAAGATGAAGGTGTGCAGGCGTTACACAGTGAAGATGAGGGTGTGCAGGCTGTACACAATGAAGATGAAGGTGTGTAGGCTGTACACAGTGAAGATGAAGGTGTGCAGGCTGTACACAGTGAAGATGAAGGTGTGCAGGCTGTACACAGTGAAGATGAAGGTGTGCAGGCTGTACACAGTGAAGATGAAGGTGTGCAGGCTGTACACAGTGAAGATGAAGGCGTGCAGGCTGTACACAGTGAAGATGAAGGCGTGCAGGCGTTACACAGTGAAGATGAAGGTGTGTAGGCTGTACACAGTGAAGATGAAGGTGTGCAGGCTGTACACAGTGAAGATGAAGGTGTGCAGGCTGTACACAGTGAAGATGAAGGTGTGCAGGCTGTACACAGTGAAGATGAAGGTGTGCAGGCTGTACACAGTGAAGATGAAGGTGTGCAGGCTGTACACAGTGAAGATGAAGGTGTGTAGGCTGTACACAATGAAGATGGTGTGCAGGCTGTACACAGTGAAGATGAAGGTGTGCAGGCGTTACACAGTGAAGATGAAGGTGTGCAGGCTGTACACAGTGAAGATGAAGGTGTGCAGGCGTTACACAGTGAAGATGAAGGCGTGCAGGCGTTACACAGTGAAGATGAAGGTGTGCAGGCTGTACACAGTGAAGATGAAGGTGTGTAGGCTGTACACAATGAAGGTGGTGTGCAGGCTGTACACAGTGAAGATGAAGGTGTGCAGGCTGTACACAGTGAAGATGAAGGTGTGCAGGCTGTACACAGTGAAGATGAAGGTGTGCAGGCGTTACACAGTGAAGATGAAGGTGTGCAGGCTGTACACAGTGAAGATGAAGGTGTGCAGGCTGTACACAGTGAAGATGAAGGTGTGCAGGCGTTACACAGTGAAGATGAAGGTGTGCAGGCTGTACACAGTGAAGATGAAGGTGTGCAGGCTGTACACAGTGAAGATGAAGGTGTGCAGGCGTTACACAGTGAAGATGAGGGTGTGCAGGCTGTACACAATGAAGATGAAGGTGTGTAGGCTGTACACAATGAAGATGAAGGTGTGCAGGCTGTACACAGTGAAGATGAAGGTGTGTAGGCTGTACACAGTGAAGATGAAGGTGTGCAGGCTGTACACAGTGAAGATGAAGGTGTGCAGGCGTTACACAGTGAAGATGAGGGTGTGCAGGCTGTACACAATGAAGATGAAGGTGTGTAGGCTGTACACAGTGAAGATGAAGGTGTGCAGGCTGTACACAGTGAAGATGAAGGTGTGCAGGCTGTACACAGTGAAGATGAAGGTGTGCAGGCTGTACACAGTGAAGATGAAGGTGTGCAGGCTGTACACAGTGAAGATGAAGGCATGCAGGCGTTACACAGGTTTCTGTGTGCACATCTGTGTGCACATCTGTGTGCTGTCAGCGTGGTGATGGGTTGATATCTGGTGCCGTCTGCTTACACCAAGTACTCATAGTTACACGTCATCTTTTCTTTCAAATCTCTGCCAGTGGCGTGTCCTGAGGTGTGCAGCTGCTCTCCATCCAGAAACACAAACACACAAAGCCCAGACCCTCCACCAACCACCACAACCACACAACGCCCAGACTCTCCACCAACCACCACAACCACATCCTCACACCAGTAAGAGTAAGACGAGACGGATCTCAAAGAACCACAAGCGACATACACAGGTAGAGGTGTGTATCCTGAGTTGTGCTGCAACAAACACAGAGTAACATTTGAAAAAGAGCTTCATTAAACCATACAGGTCACTGTGTAAAAGTACCTTTTACCCTGTGTGAGACATTATTATTATTATGTGTTATAACTGTTATTATCATTATTATTATGTGTTATTACTGTTTATAACTGTTTTTAATGTGTCTGAGGTATCGACACACAGCAGCTGGTCTGTAGGAAGGGGAGATAAAGGAGACAGGAGGCAGGACCTCCTGCAGCACCGGACGGAAAGTAAAAGTTAAAAACACGGGATTAAGGTTTGTTATGTCAAAACAAACAGCCTTTACTTTATAGACCCGTAGAACTGCAGAGATTCCACACACTTTAAGTTAAACTGCCACCATCTTGTTTCACGCTTGTCCGTTTCTGTCTGCGCCCCGAACACTGACAGGCGCTCGTCTTTCTGCTTCTTTATTTTGTTGTTGGAATTTCCCCCCCTTTTCCCCCCAGTTGCATCTGGTCAATTACCCCATTTTCCGAGCAGTCCCCGTCACTGCTCCTCCCCGTCTGCAGACTACCACATGCCTCCTCCCATACATGTGGAGTCACCAGCCGCTTCTTTTCACCTGACAGTGAGGAGTTTCACCAGGGAGACGGAGCGCATGGGAGGATCACGCTATTCCCCCCCAGTTCCCCCTCCCCCCTGAACAGGCGCCCCGACCGACCAGAGGAGGCGCTAGTGCAGCGACCAGGACACAAACCCACATCCGGCTTCCCACCCGCAGACACGGCCGATTGTGTCTGTAGGGACGCCCTACCAAGCCGGCGGTAACATTGGGATTCGAACTGACGATCCCTATGTTGGTAGGTGACGGAATAGACCGCTATGCTACCCAGACACCCTTGCTTCTTTAGTTGGAAATGGACTTTTCTAGTTCAGAACTACTTCTTTCCCAATTTCCAAGAATTCCCAAAACAGTGGTGACTTTCTACAGTGAGCTCAGTTCTTTCGGAAGTTCAAACATCACCATCATCACATCCTGTCCTGATCCTACGGCACGTACTGAAATCACAACCAGCAGCCATTTCTCTTTTTCCATCACAAAATGAAACTGAACCAAAATGGCTGAATTTGTGTCGTGGTAGGCGGAGGAGACACACCACGTGTACGTTGCGTAGATGGACGGTGTTGCATCATGGCGTCATTTGTTGTTGTCATTGTAGTTTTCTGACAGGACATGGAAGCGGGGCAGGCTAAGCTAACTGCTAGCCCATCGCAGCCTCATCACAGCCTCAACACAGCCTCAACCGGCCTCATCACAGCCTCATCGCAGCCTCATCACGGCCTCAACACAGCCTCATCACGGCCTCAACACAGCCTCATCACAGCCTCAACACGGCCTCATCACGACCTCAACACAGCCTCATCACGGCCTCAACACAGCCTCATCGCGGCCTCAACACAGCCTCAACACGGCCTCAACACGGCCTCATCACGGCCTCAACACAGCCTCATCACGGCCTCATCACAGCCTCAACACGGCCTCAACACAGCCTCAACACGGCCTCATCACGGCCTCAACACAGCCTCATCACGGCCTCATCGCGGCCTCAACACAGCCTCATCACGGCCTCAACACAGCCTCAACACGGCCTCATCACGGCCTCATCGCGGCCTCAACACAGCCTCATCACGGCCTCAACACAGCCTCAACACGGCCTCATCACGGCCTCATCACAGCCTCAACACGGCCTCAACACGGCCTCATCACGGCCTCATCACAGCCTCAACACAGCCTACAGCCTCATCACGGCCTCATCACAGCCTCATCACAGCCTCAATGGAAAACAGGTCGTCCTGACTGTACCGGTCTGTAAAGGCTGACGGGGATGACGGCATCTTACCTGAGAGAGATGGCCAAGATCTTCTCCACCTCAACCCGCCTCTTCAACACCTCCATCACCTGGCCTTTCTCCGGACCCTGCTTCACCTTCTCCCTCCCGATCAGGTACACACACTTCGGGGTGAGGATTAGGTCCCTCTTTATTCCCTGCAGACAAAACAGGAAAAAACAAAGGAAGTTGTTCATGGGGGGGGGGGGGTGTCAAACTGGACGACTGTTTAGTGAACAGAGGAGTTTAGACGGAGACACGGGGCCGGGAGCTGAAGGGAACCCACCTTGAAGCGGCGGTCATATTTGGTGACCTTGTCGGCGAAATCAACCTTTTCCCTTTTGCCCAGAAACTGTCGGAGTTCCGGCCGGTCGTCCATGCCCAGGTAATCCCCGACGAAGTTCCTGTTCAGACTGTGCTGCCGTCTCTCCTTCCGGTTCAGCAGCAGGTCGGATGCTGCAGAGGTCCACAGACACAACGCGAGACACCGAGTGAGGGGGAAACCGAGTTGTGTGTGTGTGTGTGTGTGTGTGTGTGTGTGTGGGTGGAGGTGTTGGACAGACAGAAAGAAAAACCCACTACTCACCCTCTTCTCTCATCTGGACGTACTTCTTGCGGGCCACATATTTCCTCCAGGCTTTCTGGATGGCCCTGGCGTAGCCGTCAAACTTGCGTTCCCGTGTCTCCTCAAGGAGAAATAGCTGTGGACACACACACACACACACACACACACACACACACACACACACACACACACACACACACACACACACACACACACAGCAACACAACATAGCATGCATACCTGAGTATAAACACCCGAATGCAGACACACCCCAACATGGTGGCGGGGCTGTCAGCTCATATCAGTCTACATGCCGACAATAATACCCATCATATCCGGCAGTTCAATAATACCCGTCATGCCCAGCAGTTCAATAATACCCATCATGCCCAGCAGTTCAATAATACCCATCATGCCCGGCAGTTCAATAATACCCATCATGCCCAGCAGTTCAATAATACCCATCATACCCGGCAGTTCAATAATACCCGTCATGCCCAGCAGTTCAATAATACCCATCATGCCCAGCAGTTCAATAATACCCATCATACCCGGCAGTTCAATAATACCCGTCATGCCCAGCAGTTCAATAATACCCATCATGCCCGGCAGTTCAATAACACCCATCATACCCGGCAGTTCAATAATACCCATCATACCCGGCAGTAAGATGTCAGTGGTTTTCATTCTTTCATCATTTTTTTCATTCTGTTTTGCATGAGGTCAAAGGTCAGTCTTTTTCTTTTCTTTTTTTTTTGGATTTTCCCCCCTTTTTCTCCCCAATTGTACTTGGCCAATTGCCCCACCCTTCCGAGCCATCCCGGTCTCTGCTCCACCCCCTCTGCTGATCCGGGGAGGGCTGCAGACTACCACATGCCTCCTCCCATACATGTGGAGTCACCAGCCGTTTCTTTTGAATCTGTTTCATATGACTCTCTTTATGAAGCTAACTGTTTCTGCTAGCTTACTGCTAGCTTACCGCTAGCTTACTGCTAGCTTACTGCTACCCCACGCACACCGGCAGTTCCCACAGTCATCCTGGCGTTCGCTCTGTTAGACAGTAAGATTTTTTTTATATGTTGGATATGTGTGTTTTTGTAGGTTTTTTTGTAGTTTGGATATGTGTGTTGTTGTAGTTTGGATATGTGTGTTGTTGTAGTTTGGATATGTGTGTTGTTGTAGGTTTTTTTGTAGTTTGGATATGTGTGTTGTTGTAGTTTGGATGTGTGTTGTAGGTTTTTTTTGTAGTTTGGATAAGTGTGTTGTTGTAGTATGGATATGTGTGTTGTTGTAGTATGGATATGTGTGTTGTTGTAGTATGGATATGTGTGTTGTTGTAGGTTTTTTGTAGTTTGGATATGTGTGTTGTTGTAGTTTGGATATGTGTTTTGTTGTAGGTTTTTTTGTAGTTTGGATATGTGTGTTGTTGTAGTTTGGATATGTGTGTGTTGTAGTTTGGATATGTGTGTTGTTGTAGTTTGGATACGTGTGTTGTTGTAGTTTGGATATGTGTGTTGTCGTAGTTTGGATATGTGTGCTGTAGGTTTTTTTGTAGTTTGGATATGTGTGTTGTTGTAGTTTGGATATGTGTTGTTGTAGTTTGGATACGTGTGTTGTCGTAGTTTGGATATGTGTGTTGTTGTAGTTTAGATATGTGTGTTGTGTAGTTTAGATATGTGTGTTGTGTAGTTTGGATATGTGTGTTGTTGTAGTTTGGATATGTGTTGTTGTTGTAGTTTGGATATGTGTGTTGTTGTAGTTTGGATATGTGTTGTTGTTGTAGTTTGGATATGTGTGTTGTGTAGTTTGGATATGTGTGTGTTGTAGTTTGGATATGTGTGTTGTTGTAGTTTGGATATGTGTGTTGTCGTAGTTTGGATATGTGTGCTGTAGGTTTTTTGTAGTTTGGATATATGTGTGTTGTTGTAGTTTGGATATGTGTTGTTGTAGTTTGGATACGTGTGTTGTCGTAGTTTGGATATGTGTGTTGTTGTAGTTTAGATATGTGTGTTGTGTAGTTTAGATATGTGTGTTGTGTAGTTTGGATATGTGTGTTGTTGTAGTTTGGATATGTGTTGTGTAGTTTAGATATGTGTGTTGTTGTAGTTTGGATATGTGTGTTGTCGTAGTTTGGATATGTGTGTTGTTGTAGTATGGATACGTGTGTTGTTGTAGTTTGGATTTGGATATGTGCGTTGTTGTAGTTTGGATGTTTGTGTTGTTGTAGTTTGGATGTGTTTGTGTCTTTGTGTTGCACTGCTGTGGGCTGGGGGAAACCGTGTTTCGTTTCAGTTCGTGTGTGCAGCTGCATGGAATGAGACGACAGATAAACTCTCCCGGCTCCTGAAGTCCATGTTGCTGGACAGGACACAGCGATCCAGTTTCACGTCCACTACCCGATTCTGCTACACACACAGGATGCAGACGAGGACTTTCTGGACTACATGAACTGACAACTCACATGGATGCCACCTCGGAATCTACTTCTACTACCACTTTTGGCTGCTCCTGTCAGGGTTCGCCACAGCGGATCTACTTTCCCGCTTCCAGTGTGGGAAGATGGCGGTGCAAATTCACGTTTGCGGCGGCCTCACCCAGTACCGTCCATGCAGTGTCTTTGTCCACGTCTAAGTTTGTTTCTCCGTTTGATGGCTGGGAGAGCTGGAGCTGGATCGGCTGGGGGAGCCTGGTCTGCTATGTCCTGTGGGCCCAGGGACCACGGCCCTGCCTGGAGCTGCGCCCGAAGAGCTAACACCGAGGGCGGTCTGACAGGATGTGGAAGCCCAGCATTCTATCTATCTATCTATCTATCTATCTATCTATCTATCTATCTATCTATCTATCTATCTATCTATCTATCTATCTATCTATCTATTGTTCTATCCATCGTTCTATCTCTCTATCTATCATTCTATCCATCTATCGTTCTATTGTTCTATCCATTGTTCTATCTCTCTATCTATCATTCTATCCATCTATCGTTCTATCGTTCTATCCATTGTTCTATCTCTCTATCTATCATTCTATCTATCTCATAACTGATATAATCATGATGGGTTTTTATGTCACCATAACTTGTGTGTGTGTAAGGCACACATTGTGAGTTATTTCTCTGTAAGGTGTATTTCATTAAGCGTGTCCTTGGATGGTTATTGTAAATGTGGTATTGCTCGTCTTTCTACTGCATGTCTCTCAGTCCCGGAAGAGGAGTCCCTCCTCTGATGCTCCTCCTGAATTTTCTTCCTTTCTTTTTTCAACCTCATCAGGTTTCTTCTGTGGAGTTTTTCCACATCTGAATGGAGGGTTTAAGGATAGGGGAGGGTTTAAGGGTAGGGGGTTTAAGGATGGGGGGTTTAAGGATAGAGGGTTTAAGGATGGGGGTTTAAGGATGGGGGGGTTTAAGGATAGGGGGGTTTAAGGATGGGGGGGTTTAAGGATAGGGGAGGGTTTAAGGATAGGGGGGTTTAAGGATGGGGGTTTAAGGATAGTGGGGTTTAAGGATGGGGGTTTAAGGATGGGGGTTTAAAGATAGGGGGGTTTAAGGATAGGGGAGGGTTTAAGGATAGGGGGTTTAAGGATGGGGGGTTTAAGGATAGAGGGTTTAAGGATGGGGGGGTTTAAGGATAGGGGGGTTTAAGGATGGGGGGGTTTAAGGATAGGGGAGGGTTTAAGGATAGGGGGGTTTAAGGATGGGGGTTTAAGGATAGTGGGGTTTAAGGATGGGGGTTTAAGGATGGGGGTTTAAAGATAGGGGGGTTTAAGGATAGGGGAGGGTTTAAGGATGGGGGGATTTAAGGATAGGGGAGTTTAAGGATAGGGGGGGTTTAAGGATAGGTGGGGGGGTTTAAGGATAGGGGAGGGTTTAAGGATAGGTGGGGGGTTTAAGGATGGGGGGGTTAAGGATAGGAGAGGGCTTAAGGATAGGGGAGGGTTTAAGGATAGGGGAGGGTTTAAGGATGGGGGGTTTAAGGATGGGGGGATTTAAGGATAGGGGAGTTTAAGGATAGGGGGGTTTAAGGATAGGTGGGGGGGTTTAAGGATAGGGGAGGGTTTAAGGATAGGTGGGGGGTTTAAGGATGGGGGGGTTAAGGATAGGGGAGGGTTTAAGGATAGGGGAGGGTTTAAGGATAGGGGAGGGTTTAAGGATGGGGGGTTTAAGGATAGGGGAGGGGTTAAGGATAGGGGAGGGGTTAAGGATAGGGGAGGGTTTAAGGATGGGGGAGGGTTTAAGGATGGGGGTTTAAGGATAGGGGAGGGGTTAAGGAGGGGGGGTTTAAGGATAGGGGAGGGGTTAAGGATAGGGGAGGGGTTACGGATAGGGGAGGGTTTAAGGATGGGGGAGGGTTTAAGTTGGGGGGGGGTTTATGGATAGGGGGTGTCGTGCATTGTCATTTACTCCATTTATTTCTGCTGGAGGACGCCATGTGACCGTGAAGCGGTCTGGGGCTGGACTGTGATCCGGGCTGGCACAAATAAACCTGACGTGACAAGATAAATGGTGCCTCCATGCAGCGGTGCTTGGCGGCGGGGGAGCGCGGCTCTCCTCCGGTGCTTGGCGGCGTGTCAGACATGAGTCAGGAACTAATTACTTGGCGTCGGCGCATTATCAGAGAGGGAGGTTTGTTTTGAGAAGGCTGGCAAGTAATTTCAGCCGTCCACCTTGTGTGATATTTGCTTTTCATAAGCGCCCCCCCGTGCTCGCTGATTTAGTGCAGCATGGGGGGGGTGTGCAGCTTTTGGCCACAAACCATTGCAATGACTCAATAAAGTCATTCAGGACCAGCTGTAAGGACTGATTCAACACTGGGATGTCTGTGTGTTAGCATCTAAAAATATGTGTGTGTGTGTGTGTGTGTGTGTGTGTGCTCTTGTACTCCTATCTTTGTAAGGACCGGTGAGTTTTTAACCGTCAGTGTGAAGCCATTTTTGTAAAGTAGGAACATTTTGGCCGGTCCTCACTTCTTTAAGGGTCTGTTTCAGGGTTCAGACAGGGGTTTTGGGTTAAGGTTAGAATCAGGATGAGGTTCAGGTCTGGGTAAGGGTTCAGGTTAGACCTGTAGTTCTGATGGCTGGGGTTTAAG
Source organism: Lampris incognitus (assembly GCF_029633865.1). Lineage (NCBI taxonomy): Eukaryota > Metazoa > Chordata > Actinopteri > Lampriformes > Lampridae > Lampris > Lampris incognitus. The sequence continues at coordinate 5,654,902 of NC_079214.1, read as the reverse complement.
GCCAGGGAACGAATGAAGTCACTGAGGGTCCTCACAAAGATGGAAGTACAAGTGTGTGTGTGTGTGTTCTTGTACTCCTATCTTTGTAAGGACCGGTGAGTTTTTAACCGTCAGTGTGAAGCCATTTTTGTAAAGTAGGAACATTTTGGCCGGTCCTCACTTCTTTATGGGTCTGTTTCAGGGTTCAGGTCTGGGTAAGGGTTCAGGTTAGACCTGTAGTTCTGATGGCTGGGGTTTAAGGCCAGGGAACGAATGAAGTCACTGAGGGTCCTCACAAAGATGGAAGTACAAGTGTGTGTGCGTGTGCGTGTATGTGTGTGTGTGTGTGTGTGTGTGTGTGTGTTTACCGAAGTGATCTCACAGATTTGTTACAAGTGCAGCTTTCATAGGAAGCATGAAAAACTGCAGTCAGGCTGGAAAACGTCAGCCTCTCGCGGCGACCCGCCGCCCTGACACAACTCGTTCTTGTGTTTGGGTTGTGCGGCGTATTGACTCAGTGCTGACGTGGTACAGGGGTCGGGTTTACTTTCCTCCGCAGGAGCAGGGATAGGGCCATGTTTTGGGACACTGGTGCCTTTTATGGGGTTTAGTGAGAAAATCCTCAGCGAAACCTTTTCTCCCCTCCCCCCCTCCCCCTGACAGAAACTGGCATTTGCGAGCCAGCAGCCGCCTCAACACATAATCCGGTTTGGGGCCTACACCAACGGGTGAGAAGGTGGGAAGTTAGGTGGCATATTTGCTCCAGGGTGGTAAAACTGCTGGCACGTTTTCCCGGGGTGTGTTGGTCGGGGCAGAGGGCAGACGTTACCGACTCGGGGGCTTTAATGAAGATCTTGGTCCGTCCGAGCTGGAACTGATCCTGGTCCATGTTGACGGAGCGCAGCAGATGCAGGACTCCTTGCTTCTCATCTCCTCTCCACGCCGGCCACGACTCCTTGGTCAGGATGGCGTACCTGGGTCAACACAGAGAGTGGACGTAAGACCCTGAATACCGAACATCGTGGAGAAGCTGCAATGAAATGACAGGACCTGTTCACGACACACATTTTGTCAGATGTTGTGGGAGAATCATGAAAAGACGGATGAGACAGACATCAGGTCCAAACACAGACGAGGACCCGTTGCAGCATTATTAGTAAGAGATTGCTATTAGGTTTGATTTCCGGAGACAATATAAAACTAATTTAACTTGCTTCTAGACCAGCAATCCTGAAACAAGTTAAGGTGAGATGTACGTTATTAATTCCTGTGGGGAAATTCATCCTCGCCATTTAACCCGTCCCAACACACACTGTCACTAGGGGCCATCGCTAGGGGCCATCGCTAGGGGCCATCGCTAGGGGCCATCGCTAGGGGCCGTCGCCATGCAGCGCCCGGAGACCAGCTCCAGTTCTTGTTGCCATGCCTCGTTCAGGAGCCCAGACAGGAGTATTAACCAATGGGTGTCTATTTTTGGGGGATTTCCCCCCCTTTTTCTCGCCATTTGTATCCGGACAATTACCCCACTCTTCCAAGCCGTCCCAGTCGCTGCTCCACCCCCTCCGCCGGTCCGGGGAGGGCTGCAGACTACCACATGTCTCCTCCCACACATGTGGAGTCACCAGCCGCTTCTTTTCACCTGACAGTGAGGAGTTTCACCAGGGGGACGTAGCGCGTGGGAGGATCCCGCTATTCCCCCCCAGGATCCCCCTCCCCCCTTCACAGGCGCCCCCACTGTTCAGAGGAGGCGCTAGTGCAGTGACCAGGACACATACCCACATCCGGCTTCACCACCTGCAGACACTGTCCTCTGCATCTTCCTCTGTCACACCAGCCACCTGCATGTCCTCCCTCACCACCTCCATAAACCTCCTTCCTCTTCTCCTCTTCCCTGGCAGCTCCATATTCAGCATCCTTCTCCCAATATACCCAGCATCTCTCCTCCACACATGTCCAAGCCATCTCCATCTTGCCTCTCTTGCTTTGTCTCCAAACCATCCAACCTGAGCTGTCCCTCTAATATACTCGTTCCTAATCCTGTCCTTCTTCATCACTCCCAATGAAAATCTTATCATCTTCATCACTGCCACCTCCAGCTCCTCCTCCTGTCTTTTCATCAGTGCCACTGTCTCCAAACCATATAACATAGCTGGTCTCACTACCATCTTGCAAACCTTCCCTTTAACTCTTGCTGGTACCCTTCTGTCAGACATCACTCCTGACACTCTTCTCCACCCACTCCACCCTGCCTGCACTCTCTTCTTCACCTCTCTTCTGCACTCCCCATTACTTTGGACAGTTGGCCCCAAGTATTTAAACTCATGCACCTTCATCACCTCCACTCCTTGCATCCTCACCATTCCACCGTCCTCCCTCTCATTCACACATACGTATTCCGTCTTGCTCCTACTGACTTTCATTCCTCTTCTCTCCAGTGCATACCTCCACCTCTCCAGGCTCTCCTCCACCTGCACCCTACTCTCACTACAGATCACAATGTCATCCGCAAACGTCACAGTCCACGGAGACTCCTGCCTGATCTCGTCCGTCAACCTGTCCATCACCATTGCAAACAAGAAAGGGCTCAGAGCCGATCCTTGATGTAATCCCACCTCCACCTTGAACCCATCTGTCATTCCAACCGCACACCTCACCACTGTCACACTTCCCTCATACATATCCTGCACCACTCCTACATACTACTCTGCAACTCCTGACTTCCTCATACAATACCACACCTCCTCTCTCGGCACCCTGTCATATGCTTTCTCTAAATCCACAAAGACACAGTGTAGTAACTCCTTCTGGCCTCCTCTATACATCTCCATCAACATTCTCAAAGTAAACATCACATCTGTGGTGCTCTTTCATGGCATGAAACCATACTGCTGCTGCTGATCATCACCTCTCCTCCTCTTAACCTAGCTTCTATTACTCTCTCCCGTATCTTCATGCTGTTCATGATCATGAACATTGTATAGTTCATGATAATGATGTTCATGAACTTTGTACGGTATGAAAACACCTTTAAAAAGGCAGAAAATATGCCTTTTTCCCCTCTTTTGCTCCACTGAGATGCACAGTACTCTGACTATACTATTATTACTACATAGCTAAAGTTTGCCTGTGATTCTGTTTGTTAAACTGATGTTTTCTCCTCTCGTGTGCCATATTTGCTAATGAACATACTAAACAAAAACAGACTCACACACTTCCTCATCATCTCTAACCCAACAACCTCCTGACTTGTTTGGGAGGGAAAGGAGCCCTCGCCTACAGAAAGGGACTTCAGGGCAACAGGTGTCACTGTCTATTTGGACAGGCTTGACAGTGAGTTTTACAGCGGGTTACCTGTTGAGGAACTTCCGGAAGATTCTGCGGTACGCGTAGCCGGCACGCCTCACCCTGATGTTTTCCTTCAGGCCGAGGTATTCGACTTGGTGCTTCACACTGGGGGAGAAGAACACACACCGAAATGAACGACAGGAGTCAAGAGAAAGAAGAGAAGTGAACAGAAGGATCTGGATAAAGTGTCTTGGTGTGCACACAGTCTGTGTAGTCCACTCCACACGGAGCGGTGAACTGGCTTTTGTGTTTTCCAGTACATGCTGGGAGAATGGGAGCACAGACTGTTCCGGGTCATTGTATGTAAAAGATGTGACCTTTCTCAGACTTTTCCCCAAACAAAGCCGGTAGGAACTGCTCAGCTTGGCCAGGCTTCCTGTGCAAACAGGAGTTCCTCTGCCTAATTAAACAACCCAACCTGAAACGCTCCCACAACAGGAAGACCATTAAGACCCAGAACAATACGACAAGGCCCGCCAGTCTGAACACAGCGAGACCAAACCCCGCCGAGAGGGAACAAGAACAAGGGACACTTCCCTTCTGATGCCGTCGACAGACTGTAACATAGAGGGAGCTGGAGGAAATACCCGGAACAGAAAAGAACAGGTGTCGGTACATCAGTTAAGAATCTTAATCACAGTGAAGATGTGGAGCTGATGAGGTCACATGCATCTGGGCTGCGAAGGCACACTGGGCAACACTGGGGAAAGGTAGAGTTTCCAGAAAAATATCTTCTTACTCAACCACACACCCACAGAACAAGCCCTAAAGCACTGTAAAACACACACACACACACATACACAGGAAATTGGCATGACGCTTTAGGAGTTATCGTTTATTCATTGTGTGTCTGTCTCTCTATGCATCTGATGTAAAGAAGAGTCTTCCGAATCCCGCAGACAGGAGAGGTGTCGGGAATGTCCGAGATGGGGGATGGAAAGCAGTTCCTGTTCTGTTCAACTCTTATGTCCTATTACTGTGGGACTGCAAGGAGCTGAGATAAATCCTACGGGAAGCTCTCCAAGATGGCTCCCGGTCTGTGTCTACTGTTTTTTGTTTTTTTTTTGGGGGGGGGGGGGGGTCGGCTTCCCGGGGTGTATAGTAGGTGTTTCTTTGTGTAGGAGAGGTATATAGTAGATGTTTCTTTGTGTAGGAGAGGTATATAGTAGATGTTTCTTTGTGTAGGAGAGGTATATAGTAGATGTTTCTTTGTGTAGGAGAGGTATATAGTAGATGTTTCTTTGTGTAGGAGAGGTATATAGTAGATGTTTCTTTGTGTAGGAGAGGTATATAGTAGGTGTTTCTTTGTGTAGGAGAGGTATATAGTAGGTGTTTCTTTGTGTAGGAGAGGTATATAGTAGATGTTTCTTTGTGTAGGAGAGGTATATAGATATTTCTTTGTGTAGGAGAGGTATATAGTAGATGTTTCTTTGTGTAGGAGAGGTATATAGTAGATGTTTCTTTGTGTAGGAGAGGTATATAGTAGATGTTTCTTTGTGTAGGAGAGGTATATAGTAGGTGTTTCTTTGTGTAGGAGAGGTATATAGTAGGTGTTTCTTTGTGTAGGAGAGGTATATAGTAGATGTTTCTTTGTGTAGGAGAGGTATATAGTAGATGTTTCTTTGTGTAGGAGAGGTATATAGTAGATGTTTCTTTGTGTAGGAGAGGTATATAGTAGATGTTTCTTTGTGTAGGAGAGGTATATAGTAGATGTTTCTTTGTGTAGGAGAGGTATATAGTAGATGTTTCCTTGTGTAGGAGAGGTATATAGTAGATGTTTCTTTGTGTAGGAGAGGTATATAGTAGATGTTTCTTTGTGTAGGAGAGGTATATAGTAGATGTTTCCTTGTGTAGGAGAGGTATATAGTAGATGTTTCTTTGTGTAGGAGAGGTATATAGTAGATGTTTCTTTGTGTAGGAGAGGTATATAGTAGATGTTTCTTTGTGTAGGAGAGGTATATAGTAGATGTTTCTTTGTGTAGGAGAGGTATATAGTAGATGTTTCTTTGTGTTGGAGAGGTATATAGTAGGTGTTTCTTTGTGTAGGAGAGGTATATAGTAGATGTTTCTTTGTGTAGGAGAGGTATATAGTAGATGTTTCTTTGTGTAGGAGAGGTATATAGTAGGTGTTTCTTTGTGTAGGAGAGGTATATAGTAGATGTTTCTTTGTGTAGGAGAGGTATATAGTAGGTGTTTCTTTGTGTAGGAGAGGTATATAGTAGATGTTTCTTTGTGTAGGAGAGGTATATAGTAGATGTTTCTTTGTGTAGGAGAGGTATATAGTAGATGTTTCTTTGTGTAGGAGAGGTATATAGTAGGTGTTTCTTTGTGTAGGAGAGGTATATAGTAGGTGTTTCTTTGTGTAGGAGAGGTATATAGTAGATGTTTCTTTGTGTAGGAGAGGTATATAGTAGATGTTTCTTTGTGTAGGAGAGGTATATAGTAGATGTTTCTTTGTGTAGGAGAGGTATATAGTAGGTGTTTCTTTGTGTAGGAGAGGTATATAGTAGGTGTTTCTTTGTGTAGGAGAGGTATATAGTAGGTGTTTCTTTGTGTAGGAGAGGTATATAGTAGGTGTTTCTTTGTGTAGGAGAGGTATATAGTAGGTGTTTCTTTGTGTAGGAGAGGTATATAGTAGATGTTTCATTGTGTAGGAGAGGTATATAGTAGATGTTTCATTGTGTAGGAGAGGTATATAGTAGATGTTTATTTGTGTAGGAGAGGTATATAGTAGGTGTTTCTTTGTGTAGGAGAGGTATATAGTAGGTGTTTCTTTGTGTAGGAGAGGTATATAGTAGATGTTTCATTGTGTAGGAGAGGTATATAGTAGATGTTTCATTGTGTAGGAGAGGTATATAGTAGATGTTTCTTTGTGTAGGAGCGGTATATAGTAGATGTTTCTTTGTGTAGGAGAGGTATATAGTAGATGTTTCATTGTGTAGGAGAGGTATATAGTAGATGTTTCATTGTGTAGGAGAGGTATATAGTAGATGTTTCTTTGTGTAGGAGAGGTATATAGTAGATGTTTCTTTGTGTAGGAGAGGTATATAGTAGGTGTTTCTTTGTGTTGGAGAGGTATATAGTAGGTGTTTCTTTGTGTAGGAGAGGTATATAGTAGATGTTTCTTTGTGTAGGAGAGGTATATAGTAGATGTTTCTTTGTGTAGGAGAGGTATATAGTAGATGTTTCTTTGTGTAGGAGAGGTATATAGTAGATGTTTCTTTGTGTAGGAGAGGTATATAGTAGGTGTTTCTTTGTGTAGGAGAGGTATATAGTAGGTGTTTCTTTGTGTAGGAGAGGTATATAGTAGGTGTTTCTTTGTGTAGGAGAGGTATATAGTAGATGTTTCTTTGTGTAGGAGAGGTATATAGTAGGTGTTTCTTTGTGTAGGAGAGGTATATAGTAGATGTTTCTTTGTGTAGGAGAGGTATATAGTAGGTGTTTCTTTGTGTAGGAGAGGTAATTAGGTGTTTCTTTGTGTAGGAGAGGTATATAGTAGGTGTTTCTTTGTGTTGGAGAGGTATATAGTAGATGTTTCTTTGTGTAGGAGAGGTATATAGTAGATGTTTCTTTGTGTAGGAGAGGTATATAGTAGATGTTTCTTTGTGTAGGAGAGGTAATTAGGTGTTTCTTTGTGTAGGAGAGGTATATACACAACTCCTTTATTCAGTGAGAGATACAGGGTGACGGCCCGAGGTGGTCGGACTTGCATTTCTCCTATTGCATAACACTATTTGTCTTGTCAGAATCAAAATCATGCTTATTGGCCATGTGGGTTTGCACCACATGGAATGTGACTCTGGTTTCATGGCTCTCTCAGTGTACTGAACACAGAACAACAACACTTCAACCTTCACATATATACACAAGGACTGACTTATACAGGTGAAATAAGAGCTGACAAAGTGCGATGGTGCAGAGGATATATCAGAGATGCTGAAATAGATGCTAGAAGGTTACTTACGTACATGCCGGAGGTAAACTTCCTGTGTTGTGCCACACTAATTGTCTTTTAGTATTATAGACCGTCATTGTTTCATATAATTTATTCATACGGAAGTACATGAAATGAGTCGACAAATAAAGTGTTCCTGATTCCTGAGTCATGACTGTTTGCAGGAAAATTTCCACAACAACACACACACACACACACACACACACACACACACACACACACACACACACACACACACACACACACACACACACACACCTAGGGACAATGTAGTACGATCGATTCACCTGACCTACATGTCTTTGGACTGTGGGAGGAAACCGGAGGCCCCGGAGGAAACTCACGCAGACACGGGGAGATCATGCAAACTCCACACAGAGGACGACCCGGGACGATCCCCAAGGTTGGACTACCCCGGGGCTCGAACCCAGGACTTTCTTGCTGTGAGGCGACCGGGCTAACCACTGCACCACCCTGCAAATGTACTACTACCGCTAAATGTACTTCTACTACCACTATGGTACTACTCTAGTATGATAATTATTGTATGTAGCATTCTGTGATGTTGACTGCTAACACTAAGCTAATTGCTGAATCTCTTGTAAGTCATACATTCGTTCATTCATTCATTCATTCATTCATTCATCTTCAGCCGCTTCTCCGGGGTCGGGTCACAGTGGCAGCAAGCTAAGTAGGGCACTCCAGACGTCCCTCTCCCCAGCAACGCCCTCCAGCTCCTCCTGGGGGATCCCAAGGCGTTCCCCGGCCAGACTGGACATGTAGTCCCTCCAGTGAGTTCTGGGTCTACCCTGCGGTCACCTCCCAGTTGGCCTTGACCGGAAAACCTCCAAAGGAAGGCACCCAGGAGGCATCCTAATCAGATGCCCGAACCACCTCAACTGGCTCCTTTCGATGCGAAGGAGCAGCGGCTCTACTCCGAGCTCCCTCCGGATGTCCGAGCTCCTCACCCTATCTCTAAGGCTGAGCCCAGACACCCTACGGAGGAAACTCATTTCAGCCACTTGTATCCACCATCTCACCCTTTCAGTCACTACCCAAAGCTCATGACCATAGGTGAGGGTTGGAACGAAGACTGACTGGTAAATTGAGAGCTTTGCCTTCCGGCTCAGCTCCCTCTTCATCACAACGGTCCGGTACAACGTCCGCATTACTGCTGATGCTCATGAGTTGTAAGTCAATCTAAATAAAAGTGACTCCTAAATGAGAAGATGTAAATGAGAATGCAGTTGTAAAAGTAAATATAGTTTCAGAGCCCATACTCTTGTGTGAACATACGCTATAAGGTCACAGTAGAAACGCATGATGCGACCGACAGGTTAGACAATGAAGCCATCTAGAAACCAGAATTGCTCTGACAGACAACAAATAAAACAGGACAGAATGTGGCCCGGTTTGAGAGCTGAGACGGCACCAACCTACTTGGAAACATTTTGTAAAATCCTGGCGTCATAAAAACAGACTCCAACGAAGTCCCGCTCCTCTGAAGGTCCTTAATAAGAACATCAAGCTCATGTTTCTGGAAGTTTTTTTGGGGGGGGGGGGTGATTTTGAGATACTGTATTGAACCCTGATGGGAAATTCCCCTCTGTTTTTAACCCATCCTAGCTGTGTAGCTAGGAGCAGTGGGCAGCCGCCGTGCAGCATCCGGGGACCAACTCCAGTTCTTCTTGCCATGCTTCGGTCAAGGGCACAGACAGGAGTATTAACCCTACCAATGTCTTTCTGAGGGTGGGGGAAACCAGACCACCCGGAGAAAACCCACCACAGACATGGGGAGAACATGCAAACTCCACACAGAGGACGACCTCGGATGAACCCCAAGGTTGGCCAACCCCGGGGTTCGAACCCAGGACCTTCTTGCTGTGAGGCACCAGCGCTAACCACTGCACCAACAACCCCGGGGTTCGAACCCAGGACCTTCTTGCTGTGAGGCACCAGCGCTAACCACTGCACCAACAACCCCGGGGTTCGTCCCCAGGACCTTCTTGCTGTGAGGCACCAGCGCTAACCACTGCACCAACAACCCCGGGGTTCGTCCCCAGGACCTTCTTGCTGTGAGGCACCAGCGCTAACCACTGCACCAACAACCCCGGGGTTCGAACCCAGGACCTTCTTGCTGTGAGGCACCAGTGCTAACCACTGCACCAACTGTGCTGCCCAAGAAACATGAATATACCAAGCAACATGAACGCAGATGATCTCTGACTTGTGAGTATGATGGGAAATGGACCGACTGGTCCGGGAGCAGGACCCAGTTCCTTACCGGCTCTCCTCCCAGTCTTTGGGCTTCTTGGTCTCATTGGGTTTGATGCAGCGGATGTAATGTGGAGTACACTTCATCAGCGTGCTCACAAGGTCATTGGCTTGTTTCTGGAAGATGGAATCAGAGAAGAGGAGAGAGTCTGATGACAGGCCGTGACGCATGACAAAGTGAAAAGTATGAAACCACACATGCCTTAATGGCCCTGTTTTTTCTTTTCCCCCTTTTCTCCCCAATTGTATTCAGCCAATTACCCCACTCTACCAAGCCGTCCCGGTCGCTGCTCCACCCCCTCTGCCGATCCGGGGAGGGCTGCAGACTACCACATGCCTCCTCCCATACATGTGGAGTCGCCAGCCGCTTCTTTTCACCTGACAGTGAGGAGTTTCACCAGGGGGACGTAGCGCGTGGGAGGATCACGCTATTCCCCCCCAGTTCCCCTGAACAGGCGCCCCGGCCGACCAAGTGCAGCAACCAGGACACAAACCCACATCCGGCTTCCCACCCGCAGACACGGCCAATTGTGTCTGTAGGGACGCCCGATCAAGCCGGAGGTAACACGAGGATTCGAACCAGCGATCCCCATGTTGGTAGGCAACGGAATAGACCGCTACGCCACCCGGACGCCCCACTTAATGGCGCTGTTGAATTAAATTTCCCAGGATGCAACTGATTCAGGGACCGTGACACACACACCTAAACATACCTTTATTTTGCTGCCCGCCGTTGTCGGCCGACCCTTCTTCTCAGCGTTGAGGTTTTCTGGGAACAGCGCTCGGATGAAACCTCTGTGAGAGAAAAAGGTTTTTCCAAGTCAGGCACAGATGAAGAGAGAGAGATGAGGTAAACTGATGAAGAGACTGGCACACCGCCAAAACGATGCTTGAGCCGAAGGCCGGTGAAACGGCCGAGAGCTTTCATTGTCTTTTTACATTTTAAATGAGCAACCGAACAAACAAAAGCCCGGTTATCACACAACCGCCGCTGATTTATACATCATTGGAGTCGGCGGAAAAACCCAGGTAAGGAAATTCATGACAGAAATGTGTGAAGTCAGTGTGTGAATACCCCAGATGCCACCGCGGTAAATGAATGACTAGCGTACTATGAGACAACACGGCAAGTTTAAATAAGAGGTCTCAGGGCTGACTAACCCCAGTCCTCTCACATCGTGCGTTCAGGTCTTTAAAATATTCTCCCTGGAAACCTGCTTCCTGTCATGATTCTACTTTTTAACATTTCTGCTTCCTCCACTAGATGATCGTCTCTATACGCTAACACAGGTGTGGCTGGTCAGAATATAACAGACAGCTGTAAGCGTTCAATAACCTCATTCATCTCATTCATCTCATCATCATCTTCAGCCGCTTCTCCGGGGTCGGGTCGCGGTGGCAGCAAGCTAAGTAGGGCACTCCTGACGTCCCTCTCCCCAGCACCTCCCTCCAGCTCCTCCTGGGGGATCCCAAGGCGTTCCCCAGCCAGACTGGACATGTAGTCCCTCCAGCGAGTTCTGGGTCTACCCCAGGGTCTCCTCCCAGTTAGACGTGCCCGGAAAACCTCCAAAGGAAGGCGCCCACGAGGCATCCTGATCAGATGCCCGAACCACCTCAACTGCCTCCTTTCAACGCGAAGGAGCAGCAGCTCTACTCCGAACTCCCTCCGGATGTCCGAGCTCCTCCCCCTATCTCTAAGGCTGAGCCCAGACACCCTACGGAGGAAACTCTGTAGGGTAACCTCATTCATTAGCCTCTAAATACAGAGAAAATGGGGCGTCCGGGTAGCGTAGCTGTCTACTCAGTTGCCCATCAACAGGGGGATCGGCTGTTTGAATCCCCGTGTTACCTCCGGCTTGGTCGGGCGTCCCTACAGACACGATTGGCTGTCTTTCCGGGTGGGAAGCTGGATGTGGGTATGTGTCCTGGTGGCTGCACTAGCGCCTCCTCTGGTCGGTCCGGGCACCTGTTCGGGGGGGAGGGGGAACTGGGGGGAATAGCTTGATCCTCTGACACGCTACATCCCCCTGGTGAAACTCCTCACTGTCAGGTGAAAAGAAGCGGCTGGTGACTCCACATGTAATGGAGGAGGCATGTGGTGGTCTGCAGCCCTCCCCCGGATCGGCAGAGGGGGTGGAGTAGAGACCGGGACGGCTCGGAAGAGTGGGGCAATTGGCCAGGTACAATTGGAGAGAGAAAAAATCCAAAATAAATAAATAGAAAATATGAAGAATGTCACAAGAACGCCACCGGAGTAAGACAGAACGACACATGCCAGGCTAACGCTGGATCTGATCTGAGCTCGTTTTGTACACCCGCTGACGTGGAACTGAATCTTCGTCTGTGTCAAAGTTCATGACCTCTGCAGTCATCGCTGGTTTGTCTTCTGACTTTGCGAGTCTGCGGTTTCTGCGAGACGTAGCTCATCTCACAAATGTTGCTTCGTCCTGTTATCATTACTGAATGTCAGCGGCGACTTAGTCATCCCTCGTCTGTACTGCCGACCGCCGGTTTGATGGCGTCAGCCTCAGAATAAGATGAATTGAAGCTTCCTGCATCACTCCTGCCCTAATTGGCTTCACGCGGTGATGAAGCTATCTAAACATCTGATGGGTTATGGTACAGCCTACAGGGATCGTGTATCACATTGTTCTGGATCGACTAACACCGATAAGGCTTCAGACAAAACAAAGCAGGATATCTGTTTTCTGAGTGGAAAGCGACGGCGTGGGGAAGTAATGACTTCCTGTCAGGCAGAACTTTCCCCAGCCCAAGGTTATGGCTGTACTGCTTCAGTTAACGTAAATCGTAAGTTACCATTATATATTTTATTCTTTTCATTAAATTAGTTACCGCCGGCTTGGTCGGGCTTCCCTACAGACACAATTGGCCGTGTCTGCGGGTAGGAATGTGGGTACATGTCCTGGTCACTGCACTAGCGCCTCCTCTGGTCGGTCGGGGGGGGGGGGGGCAGCGTAATCCTCCCATGCACTACGCCCTCCTGGTGAAACTCCTCACTGTCAGGTGAAAAGAAGTGGCTGGCGACTCCACATGTATGGGAGGAGACATGTGGTGGTCTGCAGCCCTCTCCGGATCGGCAGAGGGGGTGGAGCAGAGACCAGGACGGCTCGGAAGAGTGGGGAGAAAAGGGGGGGGGGGAGTAGCTATAACTGGTTAATTGAGTGATGGGGTTACAGTACGCCGCTGGTGGAAGTGGACGGTCACATTCTGGCCCTCTGGCCCTGAGGACAGGGTTTTCGTGGCGCTCTCTGTCCTCAAAGTCGCCCATCCCTGCTCCACACCGCGAGCACATCGACTTATCCATGAGAACCTCGATCAGGACTTCTACTGTTTTACACACACGGCCCCTGTGCTTACATACGAGTTTATTGTGAAGTGTACTGTCACAACACACTACCGCTGCACCCCCGTCTCTCCTCACTCCGGTCTTTGTTTGGTCTTCGCTTTCTTAATGGACGTCAGGCAGGCCAATAGAAAGCGCCAGCCTGCCTTTTGTGCAAACCGCTGGAAGTCTGGCGATACGGGCCGGCAGACAATACTGGTCTTTCTTTTGTTCCTCGCCTGCTTCGTGCTGGTCTCGCCTGCGAGCGTCGGTGCGGCCTGTGTCTGTGCTGCGATGGCCTGACCGGGAGAGAGTGAGCACGTGTCTGACGTGACCCCCCTCTCTTTCATGCCCCACCACACATCCACGCCGAGGGGTGAGGCTGGGCGGGGGGGGGTCACAGAGACACCGTGGGGCTGCTTGAACAGATGGCTCCCCGGCACAAAGCAAGACCGAGGAACCAGAAGACGGACAGACCAGACTACTCAACGCGGCTCCCTGGGGAGACCACACTTAAAAAAAAAAAAAGAGTCCTGATGAAGCACAAACGCACACCCACACACAGCACACTTCTATTGTCTCCCGCCAGTTTCCAGCTGCTCCTGGATGTCTCTGAAAGTCCCGTTCAGATGCGTTTAATTGGACCCATCTGCTCCAGAGGAGCCTGCTGCTGTTTGCGGAGGGGAAAAAGGAGTTCGGCCACATGTTGCGCCGCGAGTTACTCACATTTCACTGCTCTGCATCAGCTCGATGAGGTCGGTGAAGAGGACGTCGCGGTTCCTCTCGCAGAATCCCTCAGCATCGTAAGACACCTGGACACGGACACCCGCAGACAGATTAGGAGATTATAATGAGTTGACCCACTTACAAAGTCCAGCAATTAGAGATGAGGGGTGTGGGAGAGTTAAAACAAACCACGGACTCCTTTTTACAACGGTAAAACCGACATAAAGGATCACAGACCACTAGTCCCGTCACTCGTCACCAGTATCTGTAAATACTGATCAATAAACCAATCAATCAATCAATCAATGAGTAAGAGGAGACTTATAAGATCTTTTTTTTTAAAAATGTTTTCTCCGTAACTGTATTTGGACAATTACCCCACTATTCCGAGCCGTCCCGGTCTCTGCTCCACCCCCTCTGCCGGTCCAGGGAGGGCTGCAGACTACCACATGTCTCCTCCCATACACGTGGAGTCGCCAGCCGCTTCTTTTCACCTGACAGGGAGGAGTTTCGCCAGGGGGACGTAGCGCGTGGGAGGATCACGCTATTCCCCCCAGTCCCCCCCCCCAAACAGGTGCCCCGACCGACCAGAAGAGGCGCTAGTGCAGCGACCAGGACACATACCCACATCTGGGGACGCCAGACCAAGCCAGAGGTAACACAGGGACTCGAACTAGCGAGCCCTGTGTTGGTAGGCAACGGGATAGACCGCCACGCCACCCGGACGCCCCTTATAAGCTCTTTAAACACATTTATCAACAGAAGCAGACAGCTTAAGAATATCAATAGCCATTAATCTTTAATTGATTGGTTAATTAATTAATCTCTGAGTGTTAATAGCAGCATCAAAGGGCTGAAGGTTTAGTTAAGACACAAGCGATGAAGACACTCAATACAACATTAAAGACAGGCTAATAAGGCGGTTATTAATATTGTGAAGCTAATGCTAACTAATGCCAACTAGTGTGTTGTGAGATCTGATGGGGGTCCCATTAGTCTGATGAGGGTCCTATTAGTCATTTATTGGTCAGCTGCTCATCACAGTGTGTGACAGACAGATGCAGTCTCAGCAGGAGGAGCAGGAATGTTTATGGAGTGAGGAAGACGACGGTCTCGTTTGGCCTCGGCTCCGTGACTGCAGGGAATGCGACTTGGGAGCGTTTCCAGTCTTTGTGTCACGGCTCATTTGCTCGGTGGCATTCGTACCAGGCCGAGCCCTCCGCACATCTGGAGGACGACGCGGAGCAAACCCAGACTGACAGAATGACTGAGAGCACTAATGGACAGAAACACGACGTCACTGGCGGTCAAGTTTATTTTGTCTCTTTGTGAACGTCGGAGGAGGAGTTTCACTTCCTCGCCGACCCCTGCTTTGACGCACTGCTGCAGCCGAGATGTGAAAGTTGAGTTTGGCTTCAATGATGTGTTTTTTTATTACCCCCTCCCCCTTTTTCTCCCCAATTGTATTTGGCCAATTACCCCACTCTTCTGAGCCGTCCCGGTCGCTGCCCCACCCCTTCTGCTGATCTGGGGGGGGGGGCATTTATTTTATCAACTAAGCACTTCTTAATACAGAAACACTGGATTTTGAGGGAAGGATTTCCTCAGATTCCTGGTCTTGCCCCAGCACAAAGTCTGCCGGCCCCTCACTGTGCTAATGGACACAAACTGGGTGAGCTTGACGTTCAGGGTTCAAAGTTCAAGCTTTGCTAGTACCACTAGGTAAATGTTTATTAGTACCACTAGGTAAATTTGTTTTGCAGGTAGGAACATTTTACATCTCAGGTTTAAGAAAAAGGGGGGGGGCGGTATTGACCCACACAAACAGACAGTTGCCGTGTGACAGCGGGCAGGTGCTTGTCCGGGCTGCACAACTGACAGAGGGTTTGCAGGAGTCATGAAAGGTGCTTCAGCCAAGACAAATAAGTCAGAGATAAATGAAAAGCCCAGATAAACCAATCACAGAAGCAAATAAAAAGGGAGGGAGTCTGTCGTGACATGACTAATGTTGTCCTCCGTCTCACAGCTGCAGGTACACAACTAGCGCTGAACTAAAACACAGTGTGGTACAACTGCTGCACAAAAGACACGCTCATCAAGTATTTTATCCTGTTTTGAGTCTCATAGTGCATATTCCACGACATTACTGGTAAAATTTTCATACCCTTGTGACAGATATTATTGCTTGTTTAAATACAGTGTACTTGTTTCATGTTTATAAGACTTCCATCCAGCCATCCATCCAGCCATCCATCCAGCCATTATCCAAGCCGCTTATCCTGCTCTCAGGGTTGCTGGAGCCTATCCCAGCAGTCACTGGGTGGCAGGCAAGGAGACTCCCTGGACAGGCCGCCAGTCCCTCACAGGGCCCACACACACACACACACCTAGGGACAATTTAGTACGGCCGATTCACCTGACCTACATGTCTTTGGACTGTGGGAGGAAACCGGTGCCCACGGAGGAAACCCACGCAGACACGGGGAGAACATGCAAACTCCCACACAGAGGACGACCCCGGACGACCCCCGAGGTTGGACTACCCTGGGGCTCGAACCCAGGACCTCCTTGCTGTGAGGCAACGGTGCTGACCACTGTGCCGCCCGTTCATAAGACTTGTTATGAGGAATTTTCATGTACCTGGGAAAGAACTCTTAAAACAAGAAAGATAATTCAACATAAATTTTCTTGGAGTAAATGTCTTGAAATGAAAGTCCTTACATCATGAAACAAGTACACTTTCTTGAAACAAGCCATATTTCCTGCCAGTGGGGGGAGAACATTTGGTTTATAATATCTTGAAATAGACATTATGAAACATAAAATGAGATAAAATAACCTTAATACGATTGTCTGTTTTGTGGTGGTGAATGATGAACTCCACTTAAAGCGTGTGAGATCTAGTGAGGAAAAGAGGAGCGGAGGGAGTGTGATGAAGATCAGACAGATCGGGGGGGGGGGGGGCGGGGGGCACACCTTGCCGGCATAGTGGTGGATGATGAAGCCTTGGTTCCAGCTGTTGAAGTGCTCATGGGAGTTGATCTGGACACGGAGCTTCTGCAGCATCGTCTGGTCCGCTCCCTCACCAACGGCATGCATCGTGGCACACACATCATCCAGGATGCTCATGATGCCAGGAGGATTCTGGGAAGACAAGTACAACCGTTAGTACACAGGTAAATGTAATGAATGACCTGCTAGAATAGAAAACCAACAATTATGGTGGAACCTGGAGATCTGATTGAGAACTGCTGGTTTAGAAAATGGATTTCTTTTTTACATAACATTTTCCACTTCTGGTGTGGGAAAAAGGCGGCACAAATTCACGTTTGTGGCAGCCTCACCCAGTACCGTCCATGCAGTGTCTTTGTCCATGTCTGCGTTTAAGTTTTGTCTTCGTTTGATGGCTGGGAGAGCTGGTGCTGGATCGGCTGCGAGAGCTTGGTCTGCTGCGTCTTGTGGGCCCAGCTCCACGGCCCTGCCTGGAGCTTTGCCCGAAGAGGAAACACCGAGGGCAGTCTGACAGGATGTGGAAGCGGGGAAGGCTAAGCTAACTGCTAGCCCATGCAGACCGGCAGTTCCAATAACACCGAGAACGGTCTGGTGGTGGCCTCACCTGGCGTTGACTGTGGCGTTTTTGGTGTTGTCGTGTGGAGTGCAGGGAGGTGTGTCGAGGGTGTCTGGCTGGGAGAGCTGGCATTGGATCGGCTGGGGGGAGCTTGGTCTGC
Organism: Lampris incognitus; assembly: GCF_029633865.1. Taxonomy (NCBI): domain Eukaryota; kingdom Metazoa; phylum Chordata; class Actinopteri; order Lampriformes; family Lampridae; genus Lampris; species Lampris incognitus. Next base: position 5,637,552 of record NC_079214.1, on the reverse strand, counting down.
TGCGTCCGGTGGGCCCAAGGACCACAGCCCTGCCTAGAGCTGCACCCGAGGAGGAAGCACCGAGGGCGGTCTGACAGGATGCGGAAGCGGGGCAGGCTAAGCTAACTGCTAGCCCATGCAGACCGGTGGTTCCGACAGTCATCCTGGCTGGCGTTTGTTCTCCTGGACAGTGACTTTTATTTTTTTTAGTTTGGTATGCGTTAGTTAGCATGTGTGTTCTTGAAGTTCTGGTAGTGTTTGTCTTTGTGTTGCACTGCTGTGAGCTAGGGGAAACCACGTTTCATTTAATTTCCTGTGCGCAAGTGCATGAAATGAAACGACAATAAAGCGTTGTGATTCTGGTTCTGATTCTGATCTGCATTTCTACATGACAGGATACGCTCAAAAATCCTCACATCCTTCTAACTGGAACCACTAAAACACGACCGGATGAAAATGACCCGATGTGGTGGTAGCATGGTTTTAAAAAGACCATGCTACTCTAACAGATTTCTATACTGATCCCTACGTGCTTTATAATGTTTTGTAATGTGTCTCCGAGCACCCCGAAAAGTGCTACACAAATAAAATGTTTAATTGCCATCATCATCATTATTAAAGAGACTTAACACTGCCATTTAAACACATCACACATCCACATCCAGCCAAACCGCCAGGCCGCCGTTCAGAGGTCCCGCTTGGCTCACGTGGGGGCTCGTTTTAAGCCCTTGTTGTGGATTTCATGGATTAGACCTCTCAGTGGGGATTGGTGAATTCAATTAAGAGGCATGTGGGCATGTCTGAGGGTGTTAAGCTGCTGGTCATCGGAAGAGTCCATGTACTTGTTTGGTCATCGTGTCATTCAATTAATAGTCTGTGGTTCAACTTGGTGCATAAAGACTGTGAGAACGCCCAGTTGTGGGTCTAATACCAGCCTTCCTGTTCTCCTGGTGTAGTGGGGATGAGGTACACTGTACACACTTATCGACTACGAAGCCGTCTGCTCTTCTTACCAATTTGCTCTCGATGAGATCGCAGACGATCTTGTTGTTGAAGTACTCAATAGCAGTCCATTTGATCCCCTCCTGAACGTACTCCTCCTGCAGAAACACACAGGAGGAAAACGGCTTGTTTAGAATATACAATAGGGGGCGTGGCGGGTGGCGTGGCGGTCTATTCTGTTGCCTACCAACACGGGGCTCGTCGGTTCGAATACCCGTGTTACCTTCGGCTTGGTCGGGCATCCCTACAGACACAATTGGCCATGTCTCCGGAGAAGCCAGATTGGGGTATGTGTCCTGGTCGCTGCACTATCACCTCCTCTGGTCAGTCGGGGTGCCTGTTCATGGGGGAGGAGGAACTGGGGGGAACAGCGTGATCCTCCCACGTGCTGCATCCCCCTGGTGAAACTCCTCACCGTCAGGCGAAATAAAGCGGATGGCGACTCCACATGTATGGGATGAGGCATGTGGTAGTCTTCAGCCCTCCCCGGCTCGGCAGAGGGGGTGGAGCAGCGGAAAATGGGGTAATTGGCGGGGTACAATTGGGGAAAAATCCCCCCCCCAAAAAAAAAATATATACAACATTTCTTTAAATAGAAATGGAAATAGAAAATAATAGATGTAGTTGTGGCAGGGGTAGGGTAGAGAGATGGAAGGTGGAGAGATGTTACCTGCTCGGCTTTCAGAGTCAGCTCAATAAAAATCTGCTGCAGCTTCTCATTGACAAAGTTGATGCAGAACTGCTCAAAGCCATTTTTCTGGAACAGAGAGAAGTCGGGTCAGGCGACTGACCCACAGACTCAGCACACCAAAACAGTGACAACCTGTGAGTCATGTGACAAATCAGAGCGCTTCAAGTTCATCACGATTTAAATTCAAAAGCCTGTAATCAGGTCCCACCCGCTCCACCACCAGAAGTCTTCATCAGGCACAGTAATCGGATTACAAGTGTAGTTTAAAGTCTGCTGTCTCAACCGGGAGGTTAACTTAATCCGCGTAGTAAAGAAATTAGTCTGATCCTTGCTGTTAAACCTGTTTTCAACAACTCAGAGCTCACAACCATTCACGTCTCCATCTTACCTGAAAGATTTCAAAGCCGTAGATATCCAACACCCCGATATTAAACTCCTGATGGTCCTTCACCATGGCTTTGTTGATGGACTGCAACCGACAGAAGCATGTTAGCGACACACCACCAACCTGACAGCTCCTTTTAGCGAACTATTTCCTAGCCGTACCTCCACCAGGTAGTCAAACACGCGTGCGTGCAGCGCCTTGGCAAGGGCGTCCCGCGTGTAACACGCCTGCTCCACGTTCAGCGTCACATCGATGGACTCCAGCGCACTGCCCCACTTGCTGTCCATCTTCCGGCTGGTCAGCTTCTCCTTCAGACGCTTCTGGTCGATGCCCAGCAGGAACGCGGGAAAAGCAAGAACTGTCGGGAAAGACGGAGGGGCGAGTGAAAGAGGGGGGAGAGAGGGTACATTTAATGTGACGTGGTAGAGTCTGATGGCGGTGAGCAGGTATGATCGCTCTCAAACTGAACCCCGACATGTAACTCGTGTTTGACGCTGCTCTTACTCTGGTCACTCACCAACTTGTTAAATAATTTACTCAACAGTAGCATGACGAATGTCTAATTTCTTCCAACACTGCAAAAAAGAGACAAGCTTATCAAATTTTATCATTCCCACCCCCCTTTTCTCCCCAACTGTACTTGGCCAATTACCCCACTCTTCCAAGCCGTCCTGGTCGCTGCTCCACCCCCTCTCCCGATCTGGGGAGGGGATACATGTGGAGTCGCCAGCCACTTCTTTTCACCTGACAGTGAGGAGTTGGGGTGTCCGGGTGGCATAGCGGTCTATTCTGTTGCCTACCAACAAGGGGATCGCTGGTTCGAATCCCCGCGTTACCTACGGCTTGGCCGGGCATCCCTACAGACATAACTGGCCGTGTCTATGGGTGGGAAGCCGGATGTGGGTATGTGTCCTGGTCGCTGCACTAGCGCCTCCTCTGGTCGGTCGGGGCGCCTGTTTGGGGGGGGGGGGGGATCGCGTGATCCTCCCACGTACTACGTCCCCCTGGTGAAACTCCTCACTGTCAGGTGAAAAGAAGCGGCTGGCGACTCATGTATGGGAGGAGACATGTGGTAGTCTGCAGCCCTCCCCGGATCAGCGGAGGGGGTGGAGCAGCGACCGGGACGGCTCGGAAGAGTGGGGTAATTGACCAGGTACTATTGGGGAGAAAGGGGGGGGGAATCCCCCCCCAAAAAGCAGATAAAATAGGTTGATACACTTGTCTTTTTTAAAAAAAATAAATTTATTTCTAGTTTTTCCCCTTATCCCACCCCATTAACCCATTGGCATGTGGCCGGAACTCTTGCGGAATAACTCCCCTGGCTCACGTTTCCACAGGAAGGAGATAGTCGTAACACCAGCTTCCTTCAAACTCGTGTCGGCCGCTCTCGCTATTTTACACGCTGAAGCCTCGTATGGATTGCATCACCTTCAGGCCGCGTAGGGAGGATGCTTTCGGTCGCTTGGCAGCGGGCGCCCGGGTGGGGCAGAGGGGTCGCTGGAGTCCCCGAACACTACACCGATCTACACCCACTATCCCTCGGGTAAGGGTGGCCTAATGAAGGCCTTACCCTGTGGACGCTCTGGCCAGGACCGGTTACGGCGAGTCTGGGATTCGAACCTCCCAGCCACACGACGAGCGGGTCACAAGAACGGCGGTTTATTCCGCTCGGCCATCAGAGCGGCCTACGCTTGTCTTTTTTGCCGTGGAACAGGCCTGTTACCCGTCTGACTCCTCTGAGCCGCATCGTGACAGTAAAGACGACCAGCCGGAAGTAACAGCAGGACAGGACATCGCATCACTTTTACATACGAACTGGTTTGTAAGTGGACGCGTGACGTCCTTTATCTGACTGGAAGCCTGCAGGAAAACCCTTGTGTGTCATTAGGAGCCTCTTCCTGAAGCCACCGCGCTATCGAGCCCTGAGCGGCTCCCACATGGGAATGGGCAGAAACCTCCCAACGCTAAATCACAACGTCTTTATCGAAAACCACGACGCCGGGACTCGCGGTTGTTTGTAAGCGAACCAAACGGCTCCTCTGCCCACGGCGCGGGGAGAAGGCGCCCCCTTCGACAGAACACAAAAGAGGAGCGTCGCGTTGCGGCGCAACGCCGTGCGGGTCTTTAGTGACCTGGGACCGGCTGCTGAGAGAGAAGCGAGCGCGGCGCGGTTCATTAGCCCGAACCTGGCACCGGCTGCGTCCCCGGAGAGCCCCCTCCCTGCCTCATTACTGTGACTCACTTCCCCTGGAAGGAAATAGCTCTCAGGCCCGAGCCGAGCAGCGTCTGGGAATGCACCCGGCTCCTTCGGTAGCGCTCGTTTAGGGCCGCCGGGTCGGGACTGAACCCGCCACTCCAACCGGTGGGCAAAACCTCTCGTCGGTCCCGGTGTCGGCCCCAAAGACAGGGATACGGAGAGATCGGTTTACTACACAGACCGCTACTGCAGTTGTACTTGCAGTAAAAATGACTGAGATCTAAAAAACAATAAAGACAGATGATTAATGGGGACCCCCACGCGGAGTACCCCCCCCCCGTTACGATTCTTATACAACGTGGTGCACGTGGCTGTGTCCGCAACCATCTTGTGAACTGCTGCTGTCTTCTCCAGGTCTCCCTTGTAAACCCGGTTTCGAATCTCAACAGGGTTTTTGACCTGGTCCAACAAAGGTTACTATTATTATTATTATCAATAAACCTGTGATGGAGCTGATAGCCGTGTGAAAATGTTCATTAAAGCCATGTAAAACCTGGCTCTCCCGCACCGCATAAAAACACGAGGTGGACTGAAATGACCCCCCGCCCCAACCCAACACAGACGTGCGTACCAGCCCAGCGCCGCCTAATCTCTCTGCATCATTACATCGTCTGAACGTCGGCAGAGGAGGAAACACGGCTTCAATCTCCACGCCGCTTAAGTGGGAGCTGCGCCGCGCGGGCTCGGCTGAGGTCGTGGTGCGCGGGGCAGTCCGGGGGGTCTGGGGGTTTGTGTAACACGGGCAGGAAGCGAGACCCGAGGGGAACAGGGAAGGCGGGGATTACGGGGCACCGGCGCTCCGTCTGCACAGAACAGAACAGAAAGTGGCTTTGTACCCCGCGGCACACCTCGCTTTCTACAGCCACACGGTGAAGCGGGCGGAGGGCGGGCTGCAGAGGGACCGGGAGGGGGGGAGGGGGGGGTTGAAAGAAACGAGGGGCGGAGAGGAAAGGGAGACAGGAAGAGGCTCATTTTTCTAGGTTATTTTAGTCTATGATGTAACGAGCAGCCGATCTTCACTAATGGTGCGTTTTATTTTCTAGAGTCACGCGGCGCGGCCCCGGCGTTTGGCTGACGCCGTCTATTAACACAAGAACGGCTTGGGAATAGAAAGCACTTAGCGGGCCGCGAAACGGGGCCGGTGTAGGGGCGCCTCAGGACACCGCAGCCAGAGAGGCTTTTCCACACGTCGGCCCCGGCCCGGCAGGACTCCCGTCAGCTTCTCGTCCCTCTGACGCCCCCCATGGGTCAGAGCGGCGCTCCGCCGCGTGAACGGGGTCTGAAGGTCGCTTACACTCCTCGCTCTCCACCGCCGCGTAGTTCCCCGCCTCCTTGAAGTTGATGTTTCCGAGGTGCAGGACGCCGGCCACAATCTGCAGGACGAGGGCGCGGTCCTCCCCGGGGATGCCAATCACGTCCATGGCATGCTGGGAAAGCAAAGGAAAGGATCCTGTTAAACTGCGGCGGCGATGGGGGCTCACTTACCCCTGCGGTACCGGGCTCACGGCCTTTAATTACTCCGTTTGTGGTTTCACTGGTAAACAAAAACAGGTGGAGGAGGTCTGAAAACAAAACAGGAGGATCACAACGCCGAGGGGGAGACAAGCCCCACTTCAACTACCGCACAACTAGCCCCGAACTACTGCACAACTAACCCGGAACTACACTACCTCACCTACTGCACAACTAGCCCGGAACTACTGCACAACTAGCCCGGAACTACCGCACAACTAGCCCGGAACTACTGCACAACTAACCCGGAACTACTGCACAACTAGCCCGGAACTACTGCACAACTAACCCGGAACTACCGCACAACTAACCCCGAACTACTGCACAACTAACCCGGAACTACCGCACAACTAGCCCGGAACTACTGCACAACTAACCCCGAACTACTGCACAACTAACCCCGAACTACTGCACAACTAACCCCGAACTACTGCACAACTAACCCCGAACTACTGCACAGCTAACCCCGAACTACACTACCTCACCTACTGCACAACTAACCCCGAACTACACTACCTCACCTACTGCACAACTAACCCCGAACTACACTACCTCACCTACTGCACAACTAACCCCGAACTACACTACCCCACCTACTGCACAACTAACCCCGAACTACACTACCTCACCGATAACACTGAGCCTGACCCGACACTCACATTCTCTCTCCAACCTCCCCTTGCTCTCTCTCACACACACACACACACACAATGTTGGTACTTCTATTCTTGTGAGGACACTCACTGACATACACTACATTCATCACGTAGCCCTTAACCCTTACCTTAACCTTACCTTAACCTAATCCTAATTCTAACCTTAACCCTCATGTTCTCTTCTAATCAACCATTTTGGTGTACTTTACACCGCCCACACTGACCTCGGACACTTGGATTCTACAGCACTAAAACTGAAACGTATTACAAAAATACCCAATATTTCTTATCTCCATCTCATTTTTTTTTTGTGGCTCCCCCCCCCCATTTTTCTCCCCAATTGTACTTGTACCAATGACCTCACTCTTCTGAGCCGTCCCGGTCGCTGCTCCACCCCCTCTGCTGATCCGGGGAGGGCTGCAGACTACCACATGCCTCCTCCCATACATGTGGAGTCACCAGCCGCTTCGTTTCACCTGACAGTGAGGAGTTTCACCGGGGGGGATGCAGCGCGTGGGAGGCTCACGCTATCCCCCCCCCCCCCGTCCGAGCAGGCACCTCAGACCGACCAGAGGAGGTGCTAGTGCAGTGACCAGGATATCCAGCTTCCCACCCACAGACACGGCCAAGTGTGTCTGTAGGGACGCCCGACCAAGCCGGAGGTAACATGGGGATTCGACCCGGCGATCCCCGCAATGGTAGGCAACGGAATACACCGCCACACTACCCGCACGCCCTCAATGTAATGATATTAACAATATTCAGGGTTAATAGATGTTATCTACAACAAGTATTTTTGACCAAAGTCTGAACCCTAAAATCAACCCTTAACAAAGTGAGGACCGGACCAAATGTCCTCGCAAAACCAAGTTTGTTCTCACAAGGAAGGTGGGCTGTCAAGGGTCACATCTCCAATGTAAAGCAACACACATGCACACACAGACACACGCCGACACGGCAACGAGCAGCAGCGCGGCGCTGTGAACGTCAGGCGAGGTCGGCGCTGCGGAAGACGTTAAGACAGACCTTGAAGCAGACTCACCATAGTTTCCTGGAAGTCACTCTTGTCATTGATGTCATCCACCTTGTAGGAACCAGACTGGTTGAGGTAACTGTAGTAATCCAGGCTTGTGATCCCCAGACTGCTCTTCTGCTCTCCAGTGGCTCCTTCTATCAGCTGCGGAGAGGACAGATCATCTGACTCCTGAGACAAGACAAGCATCGTCTGCATGCAGAAGACCTAAACTTGCCTCTAGTAAGGTAGTAAAGTTCACATCGTCTCCTGCCATGTCAGATCTGTACTCCTGTGTCACGTCACGTGTTGAAGGATAACTCCTCTTTACACCACCTTTTAGGGTTTATGTTCATAGCGTTTCTATTGTTCATATCAGTTAGGATGTCACTTTACTGCCGGGGTTCACTCGGTAGATGTTGGACATGGACCACCGCTGGACTCCGCTTTACAGCGGTGTATTATGGGACAACATGTCCTTTAAACAACAACCCCCCCCCCCCCGTGTCTCAGTCAGACTGTGTCCATGACTGTCCATCATCTATGACTTCTCCATGGTGCTGGCCAGCTAGTTTATGGATGTTACCACTACCTTATGGGGATTATTTCAATAGAAAAGTGGAACATCTTAACTCCTCCATGGACCTCCAGATGTATGAGGTCAGGAGTAAGACCTTTTCCCCCCAGATGAAAGACTATTTGTTCCTGGACTGGTGTTTTGAAACTGGATCACACAACCTTTCAATCCACTGTGGCCCATGGTCCTTCAGGTCTACATAGTGAGCACACCACAGCCTCACCTGGTAAAATATGTGGAAACTTCTCTCTCCGGGATTACGCATGACCACACGGGACTTCTCCAGTAAGAAGTTGGAGATCTTCCCTCCGTCTGGCTCACCACCAGAGCTGAACCGGATCTCAAAGTATTTACCCTGGAAGGACGCGAGTGTGATTCTTCATCATGTTTGGGGTTAAGGCTCAGTGGTTATAAAAATAATGACAATAATAACATTAACAATCTTTACAATTAAGAGTACTTTAAAAGCAAATAAAAATGTTTACAGAAAGGCAAATAATAAATATAAGCATAAGAGCAAATCATGCAAATGGATAAATAAACAGTGAAGAAGATGAGGTTAAGAAGAAGGTTAAGAAGCTTTTTTACATTAAATAATTAATTAATTGATTCTTAATAATAATTCCAAGTTCTTAATTACAATAATAATATTTTTATTTATTTATTTCCCCCCCTTTTTTCTCCCCAATTGTATCTGGCCAAATATCCCACTCTTCTGAGCCGTCCCGGTCTCTGCTCCACCCCCTCTGCCAATCCAGGGAGGGCTGCAGACTACCACATGCCTCCTCCCATACATGCGGAGTCGCCAGCCGCTTCTTTTCACCTGACAGTGAGGAGTTTCACCAGGGGGACGCAGTGCGTGGGAGGATCATGCTATTCCCCCCAGATCCCCCTCCCCCCCGGAACAGCCGCCCCAACCGACCAGGGGAGGCGCTAGTGCAACGACCAGGACACACACCCACATCTGGCTTCCCATCCGCAGACACGGCCAATTGTGTCTGTAGGGGCGCCCAACCAAGCCGGAGGTAACGCAGGGATTCAAACCGGCGACCCCGGCATAGGTAGGCAACGGAATAGACCGCTATGCTACCCGGATGCCCAATAATAATAATATTTGTCAAGCACCTTTTTTTTTTAAACACAACAGTACAAGGTGCTGGACAAAGTGAGTGTTTGGGAAGATATTCTGAAGATGATGCTGACCCTGAACGCCTCATATCCTCCGTCAGGAGAGGCCAACAGCTACAACATGGATGTGGTCAATGAGGGTCCTCACAAGTATAGAAACCAATCAGTGTGTGTACAAAAGTGGCCTTCATCAAGCGACTACCTAAGAAGAAGTGTTTTCAGGTTACTGGTGCCCATATCTCATCTATTTCCCCCAGAGCTTACTGAGAAAAAGCCAAACCACTGAGCTGCTGCTGCTTTGGGCGTTAATGTGGACCAAACACCGGGGACAGAGGAGACTTTCTGCTGACCGACCTCCTCTGCACACAGGGCGGTGTGTGCCTCTCTGGTTTTGGGGGTTAGTTGGACAGTTTTTTTCTTAATAGTTCAGCGTTATGGTGGTTAACCAGGACACACATGACGCTCTCGGCCTCAGGCGAGGATGAGATGGGAGAAAGCCGTAACCGTTCAGCGCTTCTTTCCGAAAGCCGTCTTGAGCTGCAGCCCAGAGATGCGTCAGGAAAATATGAATTAGTCTGCAGATAATCTCTGGGAGTTCACTTGCAGCCGCACAAGTTTTGTCCGAGTCGGAAAGTTTTATTGTGACTCGGCATTTCTAACTCTGGCCAAAACTGCTGGCTGTGTTCTGATACCACAGACTTGCAGCCTGGTCCGATGTAAAGTAAGCTCATACTGCGGCTTCTCTGCAAAACGGAGCTCTGGAGCGAGCAGCACCAAAATCGTTGCTGAAAATTTGGATCCTTAAGGGAAAAGTTTCCAAACCGCAGCAGCGATGCATCATTCCCTGCTATGATACTTCTGCCTCTTGCTTTATCATTTGAAACGGACGTCCATATATTTTCTTTGGTCCAAGACAAGACCATGAGACAGTTCCTAACTCAGCCAGGGCAACAATCACTGCCAAAGACATGATGGTGCCAGGCGCCCCGTTTCAGAAACAGAAAAAAAGAAGAAGAAGAAGTGAGGTAGAGGAATTAATGCTTACAAATCTGCTGGAGTTGTTGTTCCTCACGGTCTTGGCGTTGCCGAAGGCCTCGAGCAGAGGATTGGACTGCAGGATGATGTCTTTGACATGCTGAAAGACACGAAGCAGAGAGCCAGCAGTCAGTTACAGTGACTAACAAGTGAACTGCAAACAGACAGACAGACAGACAGACAGACAGACAGACAGACAGACAGACAGACAGACAGACAGACAGACAGACAGACAGGCAGGCAGACAGGCAGACAGACAGGCAGACAGACAGACGTGCAGACAGACAGACAGGCAGGCAGACAGATGAACAGACGTGCAGACAGAGACAGACAGGCAGGCAAGCAGGCAGACAGATGAACAGACAGGCAGACAGACAGACAGACAGACAGACAGACAGACAGACAGACAGACAGGCAGGCAGGCAGGCAGACAGATGAAAAGACAGGCAGACAGACAGACAGACAGACAGACAGACAGGCAGGCAGATGAACAGAGAGACATGAACAGACAGGCAGATGAACAGACAGACAGACACACAGGCAGACAGGCAGGTAGACAGAGAGAAAGATGAACAGACAGACAGACAGATGAACAGACAGACAGACAGACAGATGAACAGACAGACAGACAGACAGACAGGTAGGTGTGTCATGTCTCAGTATCCGCTGTACGGGAGACATGACACAGTTCCTCATCGGGTTCTGCACATATCTGGAACTTTCCACGCAGACTCACACATAACGCACACAGAAATAGAAACACACACACACACACACACACACACACACGTCTGGAGAACATTAGGGTCCCCGTGAGACATCTGCATGTCAGAACCACATGAGTTTTGAATCAGCGGTCTGACGGAGACAAAGCTATTCATCCATTCTCGTGTACAGAAGTGGACTGGAAGTATTTCTTGGAATCTTTTTACATTCTTGAACTTTTGTCCCTTCAAAAGAAAGGAAGAAGTTATGTATGTGAAGTGGGGAACTCTTATTACAGTACTGTCTCACCGGCGCAGCAGAAGTCTGCAGCCGTCTGTCAGTCATACGGTCCAACCTGAGATGCTTTCTTCAGGGTTATTTTTCTAGGAGGTAGGACTGACTCCCATGAACCGGGTGAATTTCTGGATTCATTAAGAATTACTGTTGGTTATGACGGGGGAGGATCATAACGACGCACACGGATTATTTCCAACGAGGACGTGAGGCGGTGAGAAAGTAGTATTTCTACTGTGTTAACGCAAATAATAGAAATACCATTATTTATTTATTTATTTATTTACCCCACCTTTTTCTCCCCAATTGTACTTGGCCAATTACCCCACTCTTCCGAGCCATTCCTGGTCGCTGCTCCACCCCCTCTGCCGATCCGGGGAGGGCTGCAGACTACCACATGCCTCCTCCCATACACGTGGAGTCACCAGCCGCTTCTTTTCACCTGACAGTGAGGAGTTTCACCAGGGGGGACATAGCACACCACACCCCCCCCCCCCAACCGGCGCCCAACCGACCAGAGGAGGTGCTAGTGCAGCGACCAGGACACATACCCACATCCGGCTTCCCGCCCGCAGACACGGCCAAGTGTGTCTGTAGAGACACCCGACCAAGCCGGAGGTGACACTGGGATTCGAACCGGCGATCCATGTGCTGGGAGGCAGTGGAATAGACCTCTATGCTACTGGACGCCCTGCCATTAATTACTTCATTAACATGCTTCAGAAACACATCAGCATTCAAAGTCTTTGAATAAGAGACAATACTCATGGTTTGCCGAGGCAGGCACGAACACAGTAAATTCTCAAACGGTGGCCGGAACTTTAATTTACTTCAACTGAAAAAGGAACCAGGCCTTTATTAGAGACAGACTATTAGTAGAGACAGGCAAATATTTCTAACTTGTCCTTTTTTGCCAGTTGTATATTTTAGGATACATACAGCAGACATACAGTTTTGCATTTTTGGACTCTTTCTATACAAAACGTGATGTTGGACTGTTACTTCCTTCTTCACAGTTGTACAGCAATACTGTCAAGGGCGTCCAGGTGGCGTGGCGGTCTATTCCGTTGCCTACCAACACGGGGATCGCCGGTTCAAATCCCCATGTTACCTCCGGCTTGGTCGGGCATCCCTACAGACACAATTGGCTGTGTCTGCGGGTGGGAAGCCGGATGTGGGTATGAGTCCTGGTCGCTGCACTAGCGCCTCCTCTGGTCAGTCGTGACGCCTGTTCGGGGGCGGACTTGGGGGAATAACATGATCCTCCCACACGCTAAGTCCCCCTGTCAGGTGAAAAGAAGCGGCTGGCGGCTCTACATGTATGGGAGGAGGCATGTGGTAGTCTGCAGCCCTCCCTGGATCGGCAGAGGGGGTGGAGCAGAGACCGGGACGGCTCGGAAGAGTGGGGTAATTGGCCAGATACAACTGGGGAGAAAAAAAAGGGGGGGAAAGCCAAAAAAACCCCAAAAAAAACAAAAGCATGGCCACATCAGCATCACATTACAAGTAGGAACGCATTTCCCCTGCAGCAGTGTTCACCCTACCCGGTGAAACCATCTCAACAGCCATATACAGAGACCGGAGAGAGTCTCCAACCATGGTAAAGATGACTGGTAGCATTATGGAGCCTGACTCAGTCATACACATGGAGGAAATGATAACTCATGAAGCGAGAAAAGTCACAGATTTCCCCTTTAAAAGGTGAAACCCAGAGCGACAGATTGCTGAACACAGCGAGCATGATGTCTCGATGTGTTCACGCTGTGGAAATATGACCACACAACCCCTCTATAATTTACTTCTTCTTCAACCCCGCTTTTTATCTGACCAGACGCGTCACACCCCCTGCAAGCATTTCAGACCCAGCCATTATCTGAGAATGTAGGTACAACATGAGGAGGTGAACACTGGTAATGGTGTCAACGCATCTGCTCCATCACACTTTGTGTTACTCCTCAGTTACACATCATCATTCACGGAAACCCAGGGTCCCAGATCCGTACTGTAATGTGATGCAGTCGTTTCACTGTAGAGGCTTTAACATCCACAGGCTAGACGAGCGTGACAGAAATGCAGTCGTTTCATTTCAGGGTGGAAAAAGTTCTGAGTGGGTTGAACCCAGTAACCATCATCATCATCATTTCCTCAGCCAGCAGAGCTTCAGATATCATGTTGTGAGTTTACAGAGGCCGGGGAAGGACTGGAGCAGGCTTGGGGTTTTGCTGTGGCCTGCTTGTGGACATCTGCTGTGGGTGGGGGGTGGAGGGGCAGATGGCTGCCGGGGGCTGGATGGGACGGGTAAAGACGGTGTAATAATGGGTTGTTGGAAGGATGATAAGAGATGGACTAGGGCGTGCTGATAGTACACAGGGGAGGATGGAATAACACTGAAGAAGCAACAGGTTCAAGTCTCTCTGCTTGGTCCCGTCTACACCTGGAGAAACCGGATCTTTCATTTCTATTTCTTTCTTTTTAGATTTCACCCCCCCCCTTTTTACTCCCCAATTGTATCCGGCCAATTGCCCCACTCTTCCGAGCCGTCCCGGTCACTGCTCCCAGCCCCCCTCTGCCAAGCCGGGGGGGGCTGCAGACTACCACGTCTCCTCCGATACATGTAGAGTCGCCAGCCACTTCTTTTCACCTGACAGTGAGGAGTTTCACCAGGGGGACGTAGTGCGTGGGAGGATCACTCTATTCCCCCCGAACTGGTGCCCTGACCGACCAGAGGAGGCGCTAGTATAGCGACCAGGACACATACCCACATCCGGCTTCCCACCCGCAGACACGGCCAATTGTGTCTGTAGGGACGTCAGACCGAGCCGGAGGTAACACGGGGATTCGAACCGGCGATCCCCGTGTTGGTAGGCAACGGAATAGACCGCCACGCCACCTGGACGCCCTGAATCTTTGATTTCTTTTGTGTAAGATAAAATGGTAAGATAGAAAACGTGTGTTTAACTATTCACAACGTTTCAGAATGTTTTAAAAATCCTTTCGGGGGCGCTGTAAAGAGGTAAAAGACTTCCTCTCACCTGCACTTTGGGTCCTCCTCCCGACACGCGAGAGATGTAGCCCATGATGTATTTGGCGGCCACCGTCTTCCCTGCTCCACTTTCCCCGCTAGAAAATAAACCAGCAGCAAAAGTTTTGAAAACATGTTAGCTAAAAGGTACCGTCTTGAATAAAACGCTGCCCGAGCCATGCCGAGCCGGGCCGAGCCATGCCGAGCTGAGCCACGCCGAGCCGAGCCACGCCGAGCCGAGCCGAGCCAAGCCGAGCTGAGCCACGCCGAGCCGAGCCAAGCCGAGCCGAGCCAAGCCGAGCCGAGCCACGCCGAGCCAAGCTGAGCCGAGCCACGCCGAGCCGAGCCAAGCCGAGCTGATGCTCAGACGTGATCTGCCAGGAAGCTGACCGACGTTCTTCTGCTCAGCTCTGAGAATCAGATTCAGAATCAGAATCAAATTTATTGGCCAAGTATGCTCACGGATACGAGGCATTTGACTCCGGTTTACAGAAGCTTCTAGTACTTCCATGTACCACTCACAATAAACAAACAAACAAACAAACAAACAGGAATAATAAACAGAACACTGGAGGTAACAAGGTATGTCCCAACTATACAGAGTTTTGTTATGGCTGAATACTTTATTTGTTTATTTGTTTATTTATTTTCCCCCTTTTTTCTCCTCAATTGTACTCGGCCAATTACCCCACTCTTCCGAGCGGTCCCGGTCTCTGCTCCACCCCTCTGCCGATCCGGGGAGGGCTGCAGACTACCACACGCCTCCTCCCATACATGTGGTGTCGCCAGCCGCTTCTTTTCACCTGACAGTGAGGAGTTTCACCAGGGGGGACGTAGCGCGTGGGAGGATCACGCTATTCCCCCCAGTCCCCCCCCCCGAACAGGCACCCCAACCAACCAGAGGAGGTGCTAGTGCAGTGACCAGGACACACCCAAATACGGCAGGGACGCCTGACCAAGCCGGAGGTGACACAGGTATTCGAACCAGCGATCCCCGTGTTGGTAGGCAACAGAATAGACCACTACGCTTCCTGGACGGCTCACGGCTGAATCATTTACAACTTATTATGCTTCCCTTATTCATGTACTCGGAAATTCTAATGTTGGGAATCTGGGAAGCATAGCGGTCTATTCGGTTGCCTAACGGGGCTCGCTGGTTTGAATCCCCGTATCACCTCTGGTTTGGTTGAGCGTCCCTGTCCCTACAGACACCATTGGCCGTGTCTGCAGGTGGGAAGCCGGATGTGGGTGTGTATCCTGGTCGCTGCACTAGCGCCTCCTCTGGTCAGTCGGGGCACCTGTACGGGGGGAGGGGGGGACTGGGGGGAATTGCATGATCCCCCCGGTGAAACTCCTCACTGCCAGGTGAAAAGAAGCGGCTGGTGACTCCACCTGTATGGGAGGAGGCATGCGGTAGTCTGCAGCACCTCCCCGGATCAGCAGAGGGGGGTGGAGCAGAGACCGGGACGGCCCTGAAGAGTGGGGTAATTGGCTGGATACATGTAGGAGAAAAAGGGGGGGGGGAATCCCCCCAAAAATAATTTCTAACGTCAATCATTTTAGAAGATTGACACATTTACAATTAGCCATCTGTGTATTTTCTACACGCTCATGCATCTTCGCTAGAACATTCAGGAAGCCCGTCTGCCTGCCTGTCTGTCTGCCTGTCTGTCTGCCTGCCTGTCTGTCTGTCTGCCTGTCTGTCTGTCTGTCTGCCTGTCTGTCTGTCTGTCTGCCTGTCTGTCTGTCTGTCTGTCTGTCTGTCTGCCTGCCTGTCTGTCTGTCTGTCTGTCTGTCTGTCTGCCTGTCTGTCTGTCTGTCTGTCTGTCTGTCTGTCTGCCTGTCTGTCTGCCTGTCTGTCTGTCTGCCTGTCTGTCTGCCTGTCTGTCTGTCTGCCTGTCTGTCTGCCTGCCTGTCTGTCTGCCTGTCTGTCTGTCTGTCTGTCTGCCTGTCTGTCTGCCTGTCTGTCTGTCTGCCTGTCTGTCTGCCTGTCTGTCTGTCTGTCTGTCTGCCTGTCTGTCTGTCTGTCTGCCTGTCTGTCTGTCTGTCTGTCTGTCTGCCTGCCTGTCTGTCTGTCTGTCTGTCTGTCTGTCTGCCTGTCTGTCTGTCTGTCTGTCTGTCTGCCTGTCTGTCTGCCTGTCTGTCTGTCTGCCTGTCTGTCTGCCTGTCTGTCTGCCTGCCTGTCTGTCTGCCTGTGTCTTCATAACCTCACAGCAGGTCAACCAGGAACAAACATGCATGCAAATATCTTTTTGGTTTGTATAGAGACAAGTGTCCAGTCCATCTGGCCCCGCTCCTTCGTCCCATCCGCCCCGTCCCGTCCCGTCCTGTCTTCCCTCACGCTCCGTTTGTCATCTCCCTCCCTCCCTCCTTTCACTTCACCGGGGTCGTACTTATTGTGACGTGTGCGGTTTGGCGGTGGATGAAAGTGCAGTCGGTTGTTATTCCAGGCTGCAGAGCAGCGTCAGGTTGGTAGTGCCGCGCTGGGAAAGCACAGCTGTAGCTTGTTAGCAGGCTGCCAGAGGACGCCACGGGAGCCCCCCCCCCCGCCCCCCATACACATCCCGTCCCTTCATGTACCCGCCATGTCCCGTTCTATGAAATAACACAACACGCCCCACACACCGACCGACCTGCTACGTCTGTGTTACCGACGCGGGTAATGCAAGACATGTCCTGGAGCGGAGAAGCCACCGACATGGAGAAGTCTTCTCGTCCATTGTGCAGCGTGGTCTTTGACTTCCTGTGTTGGGGGAAGCGCCACAGCGCTGTCCTGCCGCTGTGCTGGACGTACTGTTTGTCTGCGTGCCTCGTTTTTGTTGTGGTTTTTCTGAATCAAGCTGTGGCTTGAAGATTAAATCACATCCTACTTTGCCCCAGAACAGCAGAGTCCCATTGTTGCGGCAGAGGCGAGGCATTGTTGGGTTTCTCAAGGGTTCAATGACCAAACATGGAGAGAACGAGCTATGCCAGATCACGTGGGGCTGCACCGACTCACCGAAGGATCAGCTTCCAGGAGTCATCACGGACGCCAGCCCCGAATGAAATACAATGGGTGTCCACACATCCGACCGGAAGTGGATTTGTGTTTGAAATGTTACTTTCGATCAAGTCACTGATGGCACAAGACTTGCTGGAAACTTTTGTTGTGGACGTTTGAAATGTGTGACGTTCATTTGGCACCGCCCACTTGAATCTGTATTTAAAATACTTTGGACTGATGAGCAGATAGGAAACTGAAAATGACAGTTTGATGTCAAACAACTTTTACAAAACAGAGAACTATTGGGCATGCAGGTGGCGTGGCGGTCTATTCTGCTGCCTACCAACACAGGGCTCGCCGGTTTGAATCCCCATGTCACCTTTGGCTTGGTCGGGCATCCCATCCATCCACCCATTATCCGAACGGCTTATCCTGCTCTCAGGGTGGCGGGGATGCTGGAGCCTATCCCAGCAGTCATTGGGCGGCAGGTGGGGAGACACCCTGGACAGGCCGCCAGACCATCACACAGGACCCCCCCCCCCACACACACACACACATATTCACACCTAGGGACAATGTAGTACGGCCGAGTCACCTGACCTGCATGTCTTTGGACTGTGGGAGGAAACTGGAGTCCCTGGAGGAAACCCATGCAGACACGGGGAGAACATGCAAACTCCACACAGAGGACGACCTGGGGCCACCCCCTACAGACACAATTGGCCGTGTCTGCAGGTGGGAAGCCAGGTGTGTGTCCAGGTCGCCGATTCGAATCCCCATGTCACCTCCGGCTTGGTCAGGCGTCCCTACAGACACAATTGGCTGTGTCTGCCGGTGGGAAGCTGGGTGTGGGTATGGGTCCTGGTCGCTGCACTAGCGCCTCCCCTGGCCAGCTGGGGCGCCTGTTCGGGGTGGAGGGGGAACTGGGGGGGAATAGCGTGATCCTCCCACACATTATGTGCCCCTGGTGAAACTCCTCACTGTCAGGTGAAAAGAAGCGGCTGGCGACTCCACATGTATCAGAGGGGGCATGTGGTAGTCTGCAGCCTTCCCCACATCGACAGAGGGGGGGGGGGTGGAGAGTGGGGTATTTGGCTGGATACAACTGGGGCGAAAAAGGGGGGGAAATCCACACACACACAAAAAAAAACAAAGAACAAAGAACAAATTCCGTTTTGCATCCAATTGAAGTTCCAGAGGGTTGGCTGACACAGAAGGAGTCAGTATGTTGGGTTTTAATTGGATGACAACATGAAAACAAAATACTTTTACGATTCGACTGTTGTATGTAAATAGTCATGTTGTTTGCTGATAAAACTTGAGTTTTCGTCTCCTGAGTAGGCCATTTCAAGCAAGCAGGCTTGGCCATTTCTTTTGCCTTAGATTGTACGCACAATTCAGTTTCTGAACTGCTGAGCATGCCGTTTCAAGACAGCGTGACTCTGGTGCCAGTTCAGCCGATTGTTGATACTGTAGTTGCACTTCCAAAACGCCGAGCAGGCCAGTTCACACCAGAGTCATCTGCTTTTCTGTAATTCTATTACTGCTGAGCATGACGGTGTGGTCAGGAATCGGGTGAGAAAGATGTCGTAGACTCTATGTCGGTCAACATGCTGGTGCGATGTCAGCATTGTCTAGGTGTGCTGGTCACCGACGCAAGTGGGTCTGTAGAAGGTCGTTTTGCAATGACAGAACTTTCTAGTGAGGCATTAAGTGGATTTGTGGGCTTCTGTTAAGAAAATATGTCTGATGGGAGGTGGGGGCGGCACGGTGGCACAGTGGTTAGCATGGTCACCTCACAGCAAGGAGGTCCTGGGTTCGAGCCCCGGGGTAGTCCAACCTTGGGGATCGTCCTGGGTCGTCCTCTGTGTGGAGTTTGCATGTTCTCCCCGTGTCTGCGTGGGTTTCCTCCGGGTGCTCTGGTTTCCTCCCACAGTCCAAAGACATGTGGGTCCTGTGTGATGGCATGGCGGCCTGTCCAGGGTGTCTCCCCGCCTGCCGCCCTGTGACTGCTAGGATAGGCTCCAGCATCCCCACGACCCTGAGAGCAGGATAAGCGGTTCAGATAATGGATGGATGGATGATGGGAGGTGTCCACTTGGTAAAGCCCACGATGCGCCGAGCCTTATCCATCCTCTGTCCCTCCAACGTCCACGCCACATCTCTACAAACTCAAACACGATGGTTCAAGTGGACTGTGTTGGAAAACAGACAAACTTCCACTTGAAAAAAAAAATTTTAATGTGGGAAAGTGAAGAAGGATGAAGTCAGAAGTCTAAAGAAGAGAAAAAGCCTCAGCCGTATCAAAAGAGTCGTGTCATTTGAAATACTCTTGATCCGCTTCCTTTCCTTCATAACAGCCATAAAAACAGCAAACACAAGTGCAGTGCTGACCACGCTGCCTGGCCAGCAGTTTCCCAGAGGCCTTTGTTTGCTGAGAACGGGTCGATCACAAAACCCACTTCCATGCCTTTGTTTGCTCATATGGTTGATCACAGATCCACTTCAATGGCTTTATATGGGAAACTGACCCACCAACCGCTGGCTGTCCAAACAACAAGGGGGGGAAAACGCTGAGCAAGGGTCATTCGCCATGAGGTAAGCACTCCCGTCAGCCCTGTGCTCAGGTGACCGGCCCAAAAGATAAAGCCCCACTGTGAACCAGACCTCTACCTAAGCAGCTTTCCCACATCAAATCCAGCAAACCCAGAACCTCTTTTTGTGCAGCTTGTGCATGTTGTAGAGCCGAGGCAAACACAAGAAACAAGATGGGTGAAAGATGTACTCCGACCAGGTTTTCCCTAAAAAGCCGGTAGATGATGGAAAACCTGGAACGACCAAGATGCTGCAGCTGTTGTCTGTGATTACCGAAATGTAGGAAATGTTAAAAGGAAAATGGTGGCACTCTGGTAAGGACTTCATAAAATGCATTGGCCTGACGATGCCCAAATAAAAACTGGTAAACTGACGTTGGGTTTTAGGAGTTCTGCTATCCCATTCAATTCACTTCTGTTCCATTCAGTTCAGCGTCATCGTACTATGACCCGTGGTACACGTACAACAAAAAGTAGACTTGAGAACTCGCATATCATGCGTGGTACCGAGATACGAAACAGTCTCTTGGTGCAGACAGGAGAGTGTGTATGTGTGTTTGTATTGTAGTAGAGAGTGTAGCAAGAAAAACTAAGATACGATTTCTAGATGTCAGCTAGGACTGGGCGATATTGACAAAATCCAATATTAGGATATTTCTGACTGAATACTTGGATACTGATAATGTGATGATATTTGGTGGATGACTACTGGTGCTTTTGTAATGAATTCAGGGGCAGCCAGGAACCGCTGTAGCCAGGACACGAACCCGGGTCTCCCGCACCACGGGCGACTACGTTAACCGGTCGACTAAAGGGTCTGACCCGTTAGCCAAGGGCTAGCGCAGGGGTGGCTAACCATGTGCCATGGAGAGCCATGTGTATGCAGGTTTTCATTCCGGACTCCACACCAGGTGAGTTCACTGGTCAGCAACCTTTCAACCAAAGAAGAAGAATGTGTCAGTGACATCACATGGTGTGGAGTCGGGTTAGAATGAAAACCTGCATACACATGGCTCTCTATGGCACATGGTTAGCCACCGCTGGGCTAGCGAGTCTATTTATCCGTGCATGTTACACCACCCCCCTCCTTCGGGAAGCATGTCCCCACGCTTCAGCATATCAACTCCCTCACGCTTCTGGGCGCACACGATTCCGATGGCCTCATAGTCTCACCATCCCACTTCCGACACCAATGTAGCAAATTCAGGGGGGCAGCCCGGGAACCGCCGGGACGCGAACTTGGATCTCCCACACCACGGGCGACTACGTTAACCAGTCGACTAAAGGGTCCAACCCTGGAGTAGCAGGAAGACTGTCTCCCTTTTCACCTGATGGGCTCGGCTAAGCAGTCAGTCAGTGTGTTCAGAGTGTGTTGGTGACTATGAGTCAAGTTAATGGGTGTGTTTGGTGGTAGCTGTCCCCTCTGTTTTGCACTGATCTGGTGTCAGAAGTGGGATGGTGAGGCCATCGGAAGCGCATGTGCCCAGAGGCGTGAGGGAGCTGATATGCTGAAGCACGGGGACGCGCTTCCCCAAGGACGGGGTTAGTGTAACATGCACGGATAAATAGATTCGCTAGCCCTTGGCTATAAGGTCGGACCTATAGCCGCCCGTGGTGCAGGAGACCCGGGTTTGCATCCCAGCTGTGGCGGTTCCCGGGCTGCAGCGGTTCCCGGGTGCCCCCCGAATTAACTACACTTTCATAAGATATTTACAGAGCACATATGTTGATAAGTGATCAACAGTAATGAGCATATGATGACGAGCAGCTAGACACATTCACTGTTCATGTCACTAAAACGGTGGAGTAAGTTCAGAAAACAAGTCTCATGTTACTGTAACGCAGCCTTTAAGACCAAGGAACGACAACATTTAAGTTATATCACCATATTACCACAACCACAACCCCACAACACACCTGGTCTCACAACAACAGATCCACATTATATTCAGATCTTGACCTGATCTCATTCAGCTTCTAAAAATGGTTTAGCCTGACCTGCATACATACTTGAGTGAACAGATGCGGATCACAGCCAAACTCTGATATCGTACGCTTTGATTTCCAGATTTTAAATCTATAAAATATATATTAAAGTGTATTTATAACATGTTGACTTGAAACATGTTGTGTTGAGTAGAAGGTCATTCAGTCAGCCGTAATGATGTGGCGGAACCTGTTGGGTCTGTTCTCTTGTTCCCGTCGCCTCTATTGTCATTATTAGCATTACTAGCATTCCTCTTGGTTCACCTGTGTCACACCACCACAGAGATTAGCGTCTCCTCTGTTCAACTCTCGCACACTTTCTCTTTCCTGTTGTCTACGTCACGACATTTCACGACAATATGGAAGATATAATGGGTAAGATGTGCCCCCTCAGACAAGTACTCTGCAAAAAAAGAGCTTATCGAGGGATTTTAGCTTAGCTTAAGTCTCAAAATGCTCATTACTAGTAAAGTTCTGTAACACACACCCCGCGGCAGATATTATTGGTTGTTTCAAGAAAGTGTACTTGTTTCATGATAGTAGGACTTGTTTTAGGAATCAGGAATCAGGAACACTTTGTCGTTTCATTTCATGTGCGCAAGTGCATGAAATGAAACGAAATGCCATTTCTCCCAGGCCACAGCAGCACAACACAAAGACAAAAACACACCCGAAAACTACAAGAACACACACATCCAGACTAACACACGTATCCAAACTAACACATAAGTCCAAACTAAACAAAAAAGTCACTGTCCAAGGGAACGAATGCCAGCCAGGATGACTGTCGGAAGCGCCAGTCTGCATGGGCTAGCAGTTAGCTTAGCCCGCCCCGCTTCCGCCCTTGGCGTTTCCTTCTCGGGTGCAGTTCCAGGCAGGGGCCGTGGTCCGCAGGCCCACCGAACAAAGCAGACCAAGCTCTCACAACCGATCCAGCGCCAGCTCTCCCAGCCAGAAACCCTCAACACACCTCCCCGCACTCCACACAGCCACACCAAAAACACCACAGTCAACGCCACCTGAGGCCGCCGCCAGACCGCCCTCGGTCTTATCGGAACTGCCGGTCTGCATGGGCTAGCAGTTAGCTTAGCCTGCCCCGGTCTCCCAGCCGATCCAGCGCCAGCTCTCCCAGCCATCAAACGAAGACAAAACTTAGATGCAGACACTGCATGGGCGGTACTGGGTGAGGCCGCTGCGAACACGAATTCGTGCCGCCATCTTCCCACACCGGAAGCGGAATCACAACTTAAGAAATTTACTCTTGAAACTTTTTTTTTTTTTAGATTTCCTTTTCTGAGTAGTGAAAGTTCCTTCCCACATCATGAAACAAGGACAATCTCTTAACACAAGCAATAATACCTGTCAGTAGTGGGAAGACAGTTTTGCTGGCATTATGAGACTTGAAACAAGATGAAATACCTTGATAAGACAGTCTTTTTCTTTTCTTTTCTTTTTTGCAGACTACAGAAACGATTGGTATCTCAGGCGACTGAAACAGAGATGTTGATAGGAAGCCTTACCTGATGATGACACACTGGTTTTCACGGTCGATCATCATGTTTCTGTACATGTTATCTGCCAGAGCGTAGATGTGTGGAGGGTTCTCATACGGAGCCTGGAGGTCGACAACAGGACAAAACACATTTACAACGGAACTGGGAAAGTTATTTATTTATTTATTTATCTATTGGAACCCCCCCCCCCTTTTTCTCCCCAATTGCATTTGGCCGATTACCCCACTTTTCCGAGCCGTCCCGGTTGCTGCTCCGTTCCCTCTGCTGATCCGGGGAGGGCTGCAGACTACCACATGCCTCCTCCCATACATGTGGAGTCACCAGCCACTTCTTTTCACCTGACAGTGAGGAGTTTCACCAGGGGGACGTAGCGCGTGGGAGGATCACGCTATTCCCCCCCAGTTCCCCCCACCCCCTGAACAGGTGCCCTGACCAGAGGAGGCGCTAGTGCAGCAACCAGGACACATACCCACATCCAGCTTCCCACCCGCAGACACGGCCAATGGTGTCTGTAGGGAGGCCCGACCAAGCCGGAGGTAACACGGGGATTCGAACTGGCGATCCCCGTGTTGGTAGGCAATGGAATAGACCGCCACGCTACCCAGATGCCAGAACTGTGAAATTTTTGAAATGGTTAATCCAATTTATTTATCATTTATAGGAGTCGACAGTGAAAATAAGCTCGGATGAACTTTTTTTAATTTAATCAAGTATCTTAATCAGTAGTTAACCGCAGACTGACTGCTGTGAGGTGGTATCTGCTGAGTCTGCTGTTACGAAATGGCAGTTTTCATCATTTTCTCCCTAAAGAGAGAAGCCATTTCTAGTGTTCTGTGTCCAGGGGTGCGCCTACTCACCGCGCCCTGATACATCTCGATCTCTTTTTCCCCGAAATACGGCATCTGCTTGAAGGGGTTAACAGAGATGAGCACAGGACCGATGTATGTCTGAGAAAGTTGCAGGTTAAGGACCACAGAGTGAAGAGAAATACATCGACCGGCACCAAGATCACCTCGTCTTTGCTGTCTACAGCACAAGTTCTCAACCTTTTTTCAAAAAATATCCCAGACACCCACCAACAGCAGACACGACAACCTGTCAACGAGTCCATCTGTACACACTCCACAGTCAATTGAGCTTATTCCATTTAAACCCCTGAAAGCATTCCAGTGATTTAAAAACATTTGCTCTTGTTGTAATCCTCATGTATTTACAAGCAAAAATCCTTTTTTAATTTTCCGTTTTCCTATTCATAGCAAACAAAACATTAAAAGAAATGAGGGTGACATCCACAGAAAGTAAAAATAACTATTATATCCATCCATTATCCAACAGCTAATCCTGCTCTCAGGGTCGCGGGGATGCTGGAGCCTATCCCAGCAGTCGTTGGGTGGCAGGCGGGGAGACACCCTGGACAGGCCGCCAGGCCATCACAGGGCCCACACACACACACACACACATTCACACCTAGGGACAATTTAGTATGGCTGATTCACCTGACCTACATGTCTTTGGACTGTGGGAGGAAACCGGAGCCCCCGGAGGAAACCCACACAGACACGGGGAGAACATGCAAACTCCACACAGAGGACGACCCGGGACGACCCCCAAGGTTGGACTACCCCGGGGCTCGAACCCAGGACCTTCTTGCTGTGAGGTGACCGTGCTAACCACTGCACCACCTTGCCACTAAAAGAACTACTATATACTACATAATATTAACTGTCATTTTTTAAGCAAGTAAGTCACATTGAGTAAGTAATTACTAAAAAATTGGTGTTTTTGATTGAAGCTCTAAATAATTTCTTGTCATCTTGAGAAGGACACCCCCCCCCCGTTGAGAACCACCGATCTGAAGGACATGAGATTATATGCAATACAGTGAGTACTCATATAAAGCAGAATTACAGAAGGACCGTTTCTCTTTCTTGTGGGGACAGTGTTGCACAGCCATTACTTTTTATTACATTTTTATTTATTATCTAATTCTATTATTTTTTATATATCTATATTTTTATTTATATATTTTATCTATATATTTATTTATTTACATTTTTGTGTTGCTGTAAAGCCCCTTGAGGCAAATTTGTAATTTGTGATATTGGCCGAAACAAATAAAACTGACTTGACATTTTACGTGGATTTGATTGGACTGAACGAGTGGAAAGAACATGACTTAACCCTGGTTAACAGGGACCATTAGTTTGGTGGAGTGTCGCTGAAAGGAAGTAATTATGGACCGAGCCTGTGCATTTTAAAGATCCAGTGTTTTAGGTAAAGAAGGGACGAACTCAGCAGTGCAATACTCAAGTTTTTGCCCCGAAGCCCAAAAGCGGCTCGAGGCAATAAAACTGGTATTGTGGGTGGCCTACAATGACCCACAGCCCAATACACTTCTGGCTGAAAGACTCCAATGTTATTGCTATTTACTGATCCCAATGAAAGGACCGACTCAGAGACTTCAAGCCTAAAACCACAAGCGCTTTCTAAACGCCATAATCCTACAATGCTGCCAGCACACAGATGAAGTTTATGTAATGAGTCCCTTTGAGAACTTTTTTTTTGGGGGGAAAAAAAGTTATTCTAAGATCCATTCATTTCACACTGAGAACATTTGTGCACGCAGCTGCGAGCAGAAGTGCTGCAATGTCAACCTCTCATGTAATGAGGTGTTTGGGAATGATAGCTCTCAGCTCATCACCATAAATTAACTTGTCAATTAAAACCAGGCCTATTCAAAAAGAGGATGGGGCAGAACTGTACATGACTCCCGAGTTCTCGGTTACGCCCTTCCTGATCCAACATGCCATTTCCTTCACATACTAGACCATTCTGAGATCAAACCAAAATGAATATGATTAGCCTTCATTCCAGTCTGAGGGAGAAGTGGGAGGGGGGAAGGGGGGTTCCAGACGGGGGCAGAAAGGGGCCCTGTTCCCTCAAACAGAAACCTATTACTCATGACTGTGTGAGCTACCAGTCATCTATTCTGGGAATAGCGTGGCAACTGGAGGGTTTGGCTATTTCTCAGCAGGGTGTGAGCCGTGAGTGAGAGGGAAGGATACAAAGATGTAGTCATCCATGTATCTCTTCTTCAGGTTGTCCACGATGGCGTCCTCGTTGATCTTGGAGAGCAGCACCATGTCGTCCACCCCACTGTGTTTGACATTGTGGCTCTGCCAGTGGTACCGGTAGTGACCCCGGCTCCCCTGAAACACAAATCAGAATTCAGAGCGCATCAGAAATCAGAAATTCTTTTTTCGGCATGTGCAGTGCATGCACGAAGAATTTAGCTTGGTGCTGTTGGTACAGAGAATAAAATAAGATAAAATAAAAATAGAAATAAAAAGTAATAATGGTAACACTTTAGTATGGGGAACATAGTCACCATTAATTAGGTGCTTAGTAGCATGCAAATTAGCAACATATTGGCTCTTAATTGGTCATTATTACGTACTCATTAATGCCTTATTCTGCATGGCCTTATTATACAACCAGTAAGCCATTAACTATGAGTTTTCCCTCTATAACCTCAGAATTATTGCTTATTAGTAGTACCATGTCAATACGCTTTGCTTAGTATGGCCTTTATAAGGTGGTAGTACCACAAGAAGAGTTATTCTCCCTTACTAACACTTAATGAATATGGTCTGTTCTTACATAACAAAACACAAAACTACAAGTGTTCATAGTGTTACATTACTGTAAATTAAGTTTTTGTTACTTAGAATATGTTCCCCATACTAAAGTGACATCTTGATCATTACTAATTCACTAGTAATTAAGTTTTTTATTTTCCCCATACTAAAGTGTTACCGTAATAATAAATTATAAAATAAAATAAGTATGTGACACACACACACACACTACTACTACTACTACTACTACTACCACCACTAGACTTAGTTGTTTTGGGCGTTTTACAGTTGACATTAACACAGGAATTTATATTTATGGTGAAATCTGCACAGGTTGGAGGTCCTGTAAGCCTTCAATTCTTCTTTCTAGTGAGTGTCAATCTGATCTTCTGATTCTGTTGTTGTCTGAGGTCTTCCTGCTCTTGGCCTACCCTTTATACTCTCACTCTGCTCGAACCGTTGGATGGTGCTTTGCACTCGCTCGTCTGAAACCTTGACCATTTTTGCGTCGACTCTCATAGAATGGCCTTTACAACCTTGCACAATTCACTTCTACCTGGCAAGTAGTTATCTAATGACTCTCACCTGTTACCCATCAATTTATAGACATCCATCTATCCATTATCCAAGCCGCTTATCCCAATCAGGGTCGCGGGATGCTGGAGCCTATCCCAGCAGTCCTTGGGTGGCAGGCGGGGAGACACCCTGGACAGGCCGCCAGGCCATCACAGGGCCGAGACACACACATACAATCACACTGAGGGACAATTTAGTACGGCCGATTCACCTGACCTACATGTCTTTGGACTGCGGGAGGAAACCGGAGCCCCCGGAGGAAACCCACGCAGACACGGGGAGAACATGCAAACTCCACACAGAGGACGACCCCCAAGGTTGGACTACCCCGGGGATTCGAACCCAGGACCTTCTTGCTGTGAGACGACCGCGCTAACCACTGCGCCACCCAATTTATAGACAACCCCTGAGAATTCTGGGAAATCTTTAGAGCATTCGGGAATAATCTAGAATTTCCCAATAGCTTCGGAACCACATAAAGCTCTCTAAAGGAATTTGGAATCATCCACGACACATGTAATGCTTCTAACAATTGTACTATGTCTTACATTTTTACAACTTCTCCCAAATTATTTTAAACCTATACCAGCGCATAATACTAACAGACACCATACACTCATTTTCTACACACATGAAACAGAACTGGTTTTATATTCATAAACAAACTGATTCTATGTCAAACTTTTGAGCCATAGTGTGTGTGTGTGTGTGTGTGTGTGTGTGTGTGTGTGTGTGTGTGTGTGTAAGACGTGAGGTCAGGGTAGGCAGGGTAGGCAGTGCCTACCCTGTGATAATTTAATCAAAATTACCACACAACAAATTCATAACAACATATAAAAGTCTCCCTCTAGTAACAAGTGTGCCGTGTTATAGTGTATTTTTAATGCCATCTTTATGTCCTCGTCCTTTTTGAGTCCTTAAACTTCTAAGAGCGAAACGCCGTATAGTGCACAAGCTGGCCTACTTCTTCAACAGGAAGGGTAGGCCCTGCTTTTCTCAGGATCGCCGTTAACGTTGTGGCTTACGGAGTTCGCGCATGCGTACTGCGTAGCTTAAGGCGCCCTCAACGGATGAGGAAAGGCGCTGCTTATGGCGGGAGTGCGAGCCAATCACAGCCACCGAGGTCACGTCACGTCCCGTTACGTCACGGAGAGACTGGTGGAGAAAGGCGGGCGGATGTGCTTCGTCTTCAAGTGAAGGTAACTGATTTTGCTTATGCTCGTGGCAGTGTTAAAGTAATGCGGAAACGTGTTTTTCATGCAGTGTGGCTGTGCTGGACAAGTTAACGTATAAATATGATTTTTAATTTGATTTTAGTCTCTAAATTGTGACTTTTTTTATAGAACGCTGTCCTGCATCAGACTACCATCGCTGAAACGCCTTCCCTATCAGCGGCACACACTCCTTATTTCGCATCCTTATTATTAATTGCTCTTTATCATTTATTTATTAATAATTTATTAATAGTTCTCAGTTATTTTGTAGATACGTTTTAATTCAAATTTCATTGTTCATTTTTACAAACCTATACAAACGTAGAGTCCGTGTGCCACTGTTCTTCCATTCATGCGCTTTTGCAGTTGTGCAGCTGAGGTGTGTAGCTGCAGTGGATGCTTGCATGCATGCTTTGTAGCCAGTGTCATTTATTATGCTTTTGTGTCACGTTGTGTTTTCTAAGATACTGGCTAAATGTGAAACTGGGTACTGTAGATGACATGAGCACATGGGTCATATACGGCTTCCCAAGTTACACTCTTTTTTTTACTTGTAGTTTTGCCGTGTTTTTTCAGGCTGGCTCAAGGCATCATGCCACATTTACTTTTCATTGATTGACAATTCCCCTCCCACTAATACATCAAAAACAGCCCTGAAAGTTGTCAACCATTTTGACGTTTGCGGATTTGTGCAAGTCATCTCCGTTTGTCTTCCATTTCTACAAATCACTGCAATTACTCAAACATTTACTGTTCACGTTCACAATACAATGTTTGTGATGATGTAGATTCACTTTGTAAAACGTTTACAAGTTGTTATATGATGTAGTTGAACCGGACCGGGATCTAACTGCATGGGGGGAAGCATTAATGGTGGGATACACGCTGTTACATGTTTACCTTCTCACCATGTGTCACCATATATGCTGATGACACTTTGTATCTTGTAGGTTTGCTTCTAAATGGTTCTGGGTAAAAGCATGCCCTAAGTGACTAACTGCTATTTTCACATGTATTGCCCAAAAATGAGTGTTTTTAATTGATCTATAGGTGACCTCAATACACATGACCTCACCGTTCTGTCACCTCAGCACCGTTTATTTGCATCAATTCACTCTCAGTTCTGCTATCAGTCATTTTATTATACATCATAATACTGGAAATGAATTAATGAAAAGGTACATAACTTAAATGATGTATTTGTACATTTTACATATATTAAATTACATATTTTTACCACAAATGTTTCTTTGTGTTGTGTTCGTGTGCTTCTTTTCAGGTAGTGTTTCAAGAATATGTATGTATAGTATCTCATAACTGCTGTTTGTAGTGAACACAATGAAATCCATAATGGTTTGGGAGCTCTCAGGAAAGGCAATGGTGTTAGTTAGTCATTTCACAACTATCAAAAACCATATAAAACAAGAAAAAAGTACTTCATATACACTTTGACAGCATTTTTGTTCAGGTTTTCATTTGGAATGTAGTTCAGCCAGGGGGGCAGAATATTCTAGAATTCTGTGGCAGTTGGAAGAATGAGGAAGGATCATATTGTTATAACACATTAGAGAGCACAAAAGGATGTAATGTGGATTTGTGAATGCCCACTGCCTACCCAGCCACTGACCTCACCGCACGTCACTGTGTGTATATATATATATATATATATATATATATATATATATATATATATATATATATATATGTATATATATATGTGTGTATATATATACATATATATATACACACACACACACACACACACACACACACACACACACACACACATATAGATATATATATAACCCAGCCACTGAGGATGCATAAGCCAGTGTATTCTTAGTGCTGGTTTCATAAATGGTGGAGGGTTGCATCAGGAAGGGCATCTGGTGTAAAATCTTTGCCAAATCAAACATGTGGATCATAAATCACCGGATCAGTTGAGGCCCGGGTTACCAACGACTGCCACCAGTTCTGTTGGCCAGCAGGGTGCCAGTGGAAACTATGCTACTACTACTGTTGGGCGAAGGAGAAGGAGATGGGGAAGGCATGTCCAGAGGCAGCGGGAGAGGAGGAAGGGTAGGAGTGTGGAGGTGGGAGTCGGAACTCTGAATGTTGGCACTATGACTGGTAAAGGGTGAGAGCTGACTGATATGATGGAGAGAAGGGAGGTAGGTATACTATGTGTGCAAGAGACCAGGTGGAAGGGGAGTAAGGCCAGGAGCATCGGAGGTGGGTTCAAACTCTTCTACCATGGTGTGGATGTGAGGAGAAATGGGGTAGGGGTAATCCTGAAGGAAGAGTGTGTCAAGAGTGTGGTGGAGGTGAAGAGAGTGTCGGACAGAGTGATGAGTATGAAGCTGGAAATCGAAGGTGTGATGATGAATGTTATCAGCACATATAACCCGCAAGTTGGATGTTAAATGGAAGAGAAAGAAGAATTCTGGAGTGAGTTGGATGAAGTGGTGGAGAGTGTACTAAAGGAGGAGAGAGCGGTGATTGGAGCGGACTTCAATGGGCATGTTGGTGAAGGGAACAGGGGTGATGAGGAGTTGATGGGCAGGTATGGTGCCAAGAAGAGGGATGTGGAGAGAAAGATGGTACTGGATTTTGCGAAAAAGATATGCACGTGTATATGCATATATATAAAACAGATCTAAAAAAATATAAATGGCATGAAGTAAGTAAGTCTGTCAGCTGGGGACTGGAGAGCACGGGGCCTGTTGACTAGTCCGACTGCAGGGAAGAAACTGTTCTTGTGCCGTGAGGTTTTGGACGTGAGGGCAGAGTCTCAATCTTCATACACTTTTTTCAACAACGTTTTTCAATTACTTTACCATGACTTCTCTCTGTAACTTTTGGCTCAGTTTCCATGACCAAATGGAACTACTTCTAAGATGAGCCACTGAAAAGGTGTGTTTTAGCACTATATGTGATGTGAAAGTCAGTCTATATCTTAGATACTGTAGGTTTTATGAGCCAGTCTACTCTCTGTATTTGAAGCCACTGATTGTTGAAAGTGCACTTGCCCGGCATACTACTGACAAGCTAGCTAGCTAACTTATAGGAAAGCTAGCCAGTGGAGGCATACATTAGCACGAGACAAAATGTTGCATGCACACGTGACCAGTGGTGGCTGGAGCTAAAAATTGGGGGGGGGGGGCGCAATTTACCTTGGCGCAGCACACCTTGACAGCTGCTTTAATGTCCACACAGTCACAGAGTTATTAAGAAGGACAATGTAGCCTACAGATTTTATCAGGGTTTGTAGACGCTGGATGATTGACAGTGGTGGGTGTGAACATGATTGACAGCCATGAGAATTGTCCAATCACATCAGATCAAAAAGCATTAAAATAATACCAATTCGCTGCCAATAAACGTGGGAGTGTCTGGGGCGCACAGAACTGCGCCCCATGGAAAATCAGACAGCAGCCTCAGGTCACCTGCTCGCCACAAGTTTGAGGGCTTACATAAGGTATGGTTTGGCTGACGCCCCTCACCCAGGAAGTATATGTATTCAGACAGAAATCACCCAAACACCATTTCAAACCAATATTTAATGCTGCTGACAGGGACTCACAGACTGAAAACACTTTTATCTCATCATTATTTGCATTATACAACTAAATTATATTTAACATGTTTAAGTAGATTTTCATCTCTTGATATTTGAAGGGGGCACCGCCCCAGCGCCCTGTACTGGCCAGCCACTACTGCATGTGACAGAAATTTTAGATCCCTCTCATAATTGTTCACCCCGCTGTTTTTTTTTTAACTGGTCAAT
Organism: Lampris incognitus; assembly: GCF_029633865.1. NCBI lineage: Eukaryota > Metazoa > Chordata > Actinopteri > Lampriformes > Lampridae > Lampris > Lampris incognitus. Next base: position 5,605,005 of record NC_079214.1, on the reverse strand, counting down.
CAGTCTTTGATCGTTACAATGCTTTACTCAGATTCTTATGACTTTTCCAAAATACTGATTTTCTACAACTTTCCAGGGCCTGGAAATTTGCATTTTCAAATTTATTTCACACACGTATAAATCCTGCAAACATACAAAACTCCGTCACTGATTCACTCAGAGAGACACAACAGGACAGACAGCTTGTACTAATCGAGGTTTGAAAAAGGATAAGCTGCAATGTTTTTGAACACATGCAAAGTCAAAGCTCGACGCTGGTAACGTAGTCAAGCCAACAACTAATGCAAGGGTTAATAATTCAACTCTATTCAGCAACCCAAACAAGGGACACATTTCCACACAGACTAACAATTATAGAGTTCTTGTTTTTTGTGGGGGGGGGTGGGGGGGTTAGGGGGAATAGAGTTCTTGTTTTTTGTGGGGGGGGAGTTAGGGTTTTTTTTTTCCAACCACGCACATGACGAGCTATATTTACCTAACTTTTAAAATAGTGCCAGCTCAGGGTTCCCCAATGTGTGTTTTGTGTGTGCTAAAGCCTCAGAGATGCTTTGACCTGCTTCTCATCCAGATCCTCCCTCAAAACTTCCTGTTGAGTTTTGAGTTGCGAGTGAGTCTGCGGGAAGCTGAGGTCACTCGTCATGTGTTATTATGAGTCAGTATCATCTGGCCACTCTGAGCCGGGATCACAACGTCCTGTGAGGAATGAGTCTCTTCCTCTGTGATGGAGAATCAATCTGAACCACCGAGCGAATCCAAAATATTCGTCAGTGCCAGACACATCAACACTGTTTAACTCTTTACCGAATGACTCTTGTGGGGAAGTGGGGAAAAGGGCACAGTATTGATAATGGACGAAAAAATGCAGATAATTTTCAATAATACCTCTTTAGCCAGGTATCTAACTCCTGTATTTTCACAATGTGTGTCTGGTGTGTCTGTGTGAGAGTCTATAAACGGCCAAACTAAAGCACTTGGGGCCTTGATTCTTTTTGGAGGTTATTGGGGATGATCAGGGGCACCTATAAAAAATAGCAGAAAATTAAATTAAAATTATGCATAATTATGCATAAATATGCAAAACATTAATTTTTCTAAAAGTGGCTAAAAACCACTTTTCTCGGCATTTCAGATGATTCTGAGCATCTTTGATTTTTTCCCCTATAAAAAATTTCTGGGAACTTAAAAATGTTTGGGCATTTTGCAAAATATGCATTTTTGCAAAAATGCACTTATGATCCTAATTTTTTTTGGAGGTGGTAGGTATTGTTCCAGAGAGGACCAAAAAATAGCAGAAAATTAAAATAATTATGCATAATTATGCATAATTATGCAAAATATGCATTTTCTAAAAATGGCTAAAAACCACTTTTCTCGGCATTTCAGATGATTCTGAGCATTTGGGGGGAGGGAGTTGGAGTGGGGGGGGGGGTTAGGGGCAGGGGGAAGGCGGTTAGCTGGCAGGATGAAGAGGAGGGAGATTTAGACGGGTGGATAACCAAACCGCTACATTGTAGCGGGGTTCTTCTAGTAGAACATGTGCATTCGACAAGAACTTATAAAATTCCGGAAGCGGAAGAAGTGTACTATTCACAGAGGATTGGGGAACGTTAGCAATCGCAGCATTGTAAGATGGCGACAGATGTACTCTTAGCCCCTCCCCGCCCAGTGAACTGTTGTTCCCTCTAGTCCCCGATTGAGGCCAGCCTCCCTGATTTTGCACATTTTTCATATCCCCAGGCCCTCTGGTAGAGGGGGTGGCCTAGCTGTTTTTTTATAAGTTAGGTCTTAAGTGCCATCCTGTTACTTTTGGTCATTCTATCTCATTTGAGGTTTGAGGTTTTTTTAATCACTGGCCCTCCCCCTTTACTCTGCATCTTAATTTATAGGCCCCCTAATTCAGTTAGTTTAACTGAGTTTTCTGACCTATTAGCCAAAATATGACAGGGTGCTTATCCTTGGCGATTTTAATATTAATGTGTGCTGTCCGTCCCATTCCGACTTCACACTTTTTGGATCTCACATACTCTTTTAATCTCATTCAGTGAACGAATGAACGATGATTCATTTCGTGTAAATAAGCAGGCTATAACACACAGATAAGCCATTGCCAATAATCTGAAGTGATCATCAAATCTACACACCAAACTCAATGTTAAAGGGGCCACACATTCCAAAGGCCACGTTTTAGACCTTCTACTCTTATCTGGTTTCTCACTCAAATTTCATAATCTGGTGGATATGCCTGTATCTGACCATAAAGCTGTCATTTTCAAAGTCCCACTTCAGCTCGCTATTCCTAGTCCCTATCCTAAAACACGCTCTCGCATTCTCAATGTGGGCTCTGCAGATAAATTCTGTGATACTTTTAATTCATCATCCTTTAATCCCTCTTCATCCCCCCTTAATCCAGATGCACTGTTAAAATTCATTCTGTGATCAGTGCCTATCCATCCTTGACCAAATTGCACCTTTTAAAACTAGACAACAAAAATCAAATAACCTCCCCAGGCTGAACAATCACACTTGTGCCCTTAGAAGACTCCATAGAAAATCAGAACAATGGAAGGTCAACAAGTCTCAACTAGCACATAACACGCAAATGTTAATTTACCAGAAGGCAGTTAAGGATGTGAGATCAGCATACTTCTCTGAACTAATATCGAGAAATAGCCACTATCCTAAAGTTCTCTTTAGGGTAATTGATTCTTTTATTAATGGTCCCTCCACTTCTCTTTTTGGAGTTGTCCAACGTATTTCTCATTCATTTTGTAAATAAAGTGGGAATATCAGGTCCCAAATCCAGCTGGGCTCTTGCATTCATTCCATTCCCCATGTTAATTCTGCTTCTTTTACCCCACTTTTAACCAATTACAATTTCAGTGTTAGAGAGTACAGTCTCCGATATGAACTCTTCCTCCTGCATCTTAGATATCAGTCCCACTAAGCTGTTCAATGAGGTATTTTCAACTATCAGCCCCGTTATTCTGCAAATTCTTTTTTTTTGATCCCCCCCCCCCGTTTTTCTCCCCAATTGTATCCAGCCAATTACTCTGAAGGGTCCTGGTCTCTGAACCACCCCCTTTGCCGATCCAGGGAGGAATGCAGACTACCACATGTCTCCTCAAATATATGTGGAGTCGCCAGCCACTTCTTTTCACTTGACAATAAGGAGTTTCACCAGGGGGAAGTAGTGCGTGGGAGGATCATGCTATTCCCCCCTGTTCTCCCTCCCCCCTGAAATGGTGCCCTGACCGACCAGAGGAGGCACTAGTGCAGAAACCAGGACACATACCCACATCCGGCTTCCCACCTGCAGACACAGCAAATTGTGTCTGTAGGGATGCCCGACCAAGCCGGAGGTAACACAGGGATTCGAACCGGCGATTCCCATGTTGGTAGGCAAAAGAATAGACGACCGTCACACCACCTGGACGCCCTATTCTGCAAATTCTTAATAATTCTCTGGCCTCTGCTCCTTTTAGAGACAGTTTTAAGCATGACATTGTTCACCCATTGCTGAAGAAACCTAATTTAGATCTCCTGTCTCTAACTAACTATAGACCAATCTCCAAATTGTCTTTTATATCTAAAGTTCCGGAGAGAGTAATTTCTTCTCAATTGATTTCTTTTATGAACACTAATACTGTTTTTAACAGTTTCAAGTCTTGTTTTAGAGCACTTCATAGTACCGAGACAGCTCTAGTTAAGGTTACTAATGACCTACAGTTGACTGCAGACAGAGGTGACTGCTCGATTTTAGTTCTTTTAGAATTAAGTGCTGCCTTTGACAGTCGATCACGACATCCTCTTACATCGCTTGGAGACTTGGGTTGGCATCAATGGCTCTGCTCTTAGCTTATTACGCTCTTACCTCACCAACAGAACTTTTTCTGTTGTTCTGGGTAACGCTACCTCCTCGATGGCACATTTGAGTTGTGCTGTCCCTCAAGGCTCAGTTCTTGGCCCCCTTCTCTTTTCTATATATACATGCTGCCCCTTGGCCAGGTCATTCAAAACCACGATGTGCTTTGCCATTTTTATGCTGACGACACTCAGCTATACATGCCACTAAAACCCACGGATCCTAGCGCCCTTTTAAATCTCACAGCTTGCCTCACTGACATTAAATCCTGAATGTCCAAAAATGTTCTCAAATTTAATGATGATAAATCTGAGGTCATTCTGTTCAGTCTTTTGTTATTAATCTCTGTGGTCTGTCAGGTAGTCTTCAGCAGGCTGCTAGGAATCTTGGGGTAATATTTGATGCTAACCTCAGTTTTGATAATCAAATCAAACATGTTGTTCAGTCATGCTTTCTCCGGCTCAAGCTAATCTCCAAATTAGGTCATTTCATCAATTGCCGATCTGCAAAAAGTTGTACATGCTTTTAATTATTCTTGGCGTGACTATTGTAATGCACTTTATTCTGGTATCAGCAAAGGCTCCCTCCACTGTCTGTAGTACAAAACGCCACTGCTTAGCTCATTACCAGGACAAAGAGGCAGGGCCATATTACTCCTGTGCTTGCCTCACTACACTGGCTCCCTGTTGTATTTTGAACAGATTTAGATACATTTCTGACTTATTGATCTGGTATATGCCCTCTCAACCATTAAGATCCACAGATGGAGCCCTGCTGGTTATTCGTAGGGCTCGGTTTGTTACAAAGGTTGATAGGACTTTTGCTGTTGGAGCCCCCACACTATGGAACGCTCTTCCTGTCGAACTAAGACAAACCAAGTCTCTAGCTTCTTTTTATAAGATTTTTTTTTGGCATTTTCGGCCTTTATTAGATAGCGATAGTCAAGAGAGACAGGAAAGGCAGGGGAGAGAGAGAGAGAGGGGTGATATACAGCAAAGGGCCAGGGCCAAATTCAAACCCAGGCCGCTGCTGTAAGGACTCAGTCTTATACGCGGTACACGTACAGGTGAGCCACAGGGGCGCCACAGGGGCGCCCCCTGGCTTATTTTAAATCTCATCTTCAAACTTTTCTTTTTATGAAAGCTTTTACAAATACTTGATATTTGGTTTTATTTATTTATACTCTTTTTATTTTTACTCTTACTTATTTGGACTTACTCTCATTTTTGCCTTGTCTGGTTTTATTTCTTTGTAAAGCACTTTGTAACATTGTTTTAGAAAAGTGCTACATAAATAAAGTTGTTATTAATATTATTATTATTATTATTAACAATAGTCTGTATGAAATTAAAAATGACCCCACATAATAGGACCACCCTTAACATTGACCAAGTGTGTCTGCTCCTGAAGCTGTGTCTTCAGTCCATGTACTTCACATACAGGGGGCAGCACTACAAGCAGAAGCATGGATGTGCTATGGGTTCCGCAGTTTCAGCTATAGTGGCCAACTTGTATATGGAGGAAGTGGAAAAGAGGGCTCTGATGTCCTAAGGTTAAAAACCGTACTTTTTAAAACAGCCTACGGCTAAGTTCTTGGTGTGTGTTTGTTTTGTATATTTTGCTATTTTGATATATTCTGCTCCGATTGTTGTTACTTTTAATCAATCAATTTTTGTGACACTTTTATTTATTTTACTAACTCTGTTTTAAACTTCTATGTACTTTTATTTATCTTATTTTATGCTTTTATAATGCTTTTTTCTTATCTTTTGCCTGTAAAGCACTTTGAATGACCTCTGTGATGATAAGGCGCTATACAAATAAACTTGCCTGCCTTATCCAGGGACACCACCTAGCCATTGATTCAGATTTGTGGATGGCACCTGGGTCAAAATTACATCTCAGGATGTACCAGATTTCACTGACCACATTAACTCTGTGGACACCACATCAAGTTCACCAGGGAGGATGTGAAAAATTACAGGTTGGCCTTCTTAGAAATCACAATTGGTGATGGGGGACATTTTGATTGTTGATGTTTACCCTAAACCAACACACACTGATCAGTACTCAAGGTTTGACTCTCATCATCCACTGGAGCACAAACTAGGAGTCATCAAGATGCTGTACCACCGAACTGACAACGTCCCCACCAACACAGCGGCTGGGGAAGGGGAGAAATCCCACATTAAACAGGCCCTGGTTAAGTGTGGTTATCCTAACTGGGCGTTTGTCAAAGCCAGGAAGACGCCTAAACAGTGCACCAGCCGATTGAAGAGAGGAGAAGGGCAACAGCTGTCTAAGTGTAAACCAGTGGTGATTCTGTATGTGGTGGGAGTTTTAGAACAGTTGGGACGCATATTTTCCAAACACTGCATCTCAGTTGCTTTCAAACCCCAAAACACGCTGTGCCAGAAGTTGGTCCACCTCAAGGATCAGGTCCCCTGGCACAAACAGAGCAATATAGTGTAGCTGTTAAGTGTCAGGAGGATTGTCGTGACTTGTACATTGGGGAAACCAAACAGACACTGGCCAAGAGGATGGCACAACACAGGAGAGCTAACACATCAGACCAGGACTCCACAGTCTACACCATCTACACAGTCTACACCTTCTACACAGGCTACACCATCTACACAGTCTACACCATCTTCACAGTCTACACCATCTACAGGCCAGTGGCCACTCTTTCAAGGATGAGGATGTGCACATCCTTGATAGGGAGGAACACTGGTTTGAATGGGGAGTCAAAGAGACCATCTATGTGAAGAGGGAACGACCATCACTGGACGGGAGGGGGGGGGCTAAGAGTACATCTGTCATGCAATGCTGTGATTCCAACCATTCTCCAATCCTCTGTGAATAGTACACATGGCCATTGTCTAGTTAATGGTCAAGGCAATTTGCATATGAAACCGATCGTTGTCTTGATGCATGCTCAATAATCCAGATAAGAAAATCAAAGAAGATTAAATCAGTTCATCTGGACACAACGTTTATTGTATCCAGATGAACTGATTTAATCGTCTTAGAAACTGATCGTTGGTTTTGGTCGTCATGTCACTGTATTGTTTAGAAGGGTGGGGATACCTGCAGTCAGTTGAGACTGAAGCAGTCACTTAGATGAGTGATGACATTTCTCTCAATAAACGCAGTGTCCAGATGAACTGACTCAACTTTCTGTGATTTTGGAGTAGGCCGACGTAAAACACAAAGTTTCAATTCAACAGAAACGCCAAAAAACACGTGGAAGTGATATTTTTTCATAATGCTTTCCGGTTGTTTTGTAATGATTAACTTTGAAATCAAGTTATCTCCTCACAAAAAAGGATTATGGTCTTAAAGTTTGTTGGGAAGCATTCTTTCCAAATGCCAAGCTACAACATATCAATTCCTTAGTTTCCACTGACTAACATACCTTTCATCAGTGCTAGGAAAAGCATCACTCAAAAGGTGAAACACTGAAAATGAAGGAACTTAATTGCTGTTTAAATAATTAACTCAATTTAGCCCAAACAGCAAAGGACTAAACCCTAACCCTGAGGGACTATAAAGTGATACCACAGAAAATTCACCAGTGGCAAGTAAAAAAAAAAAAAAAAACATGCAGTAATGAACTTGTTGATAACTTGAGCTGGTTGATATTCTAAAGGATGACTATAGTTTTAAAACCAGCAGAAAAAGCCCCTCTCACTTCACTTTATAGACTCCGTCATAGCGCACCAGGAGACACGGTAAAGAGTTTAAGTAGTTTCTCAGCCTAACTCAGCAGGTATTTCTACTTTAACAGCCAAGAAGCAAATAATTGCTTGATTAATTTTCCAGATGGTTCCTATTATTGTGTTTTACAGCATTTTAGGTGCCAACGAGAGGAACCCTTTCTCCTCTTGGCAAAGTGAAGGATGGATAATGAGTGAAGTAATTGTCCACGGACGTCATCGTACACCTCCTATCAGACAATGTAGGAGAAAATAGTAGATGAAAACACCTGATGGACTGTAAGTCAGACAAACCCATTAAAACACCAGAGACAAATCCAACCATCCACGTAGCCTCGTGTACAAAAACGCATGAAGATAAAGTATTGACCCGATGAAGCAAAAAAAACCAAAACAACAACAACAACAATAACAACGCCAAAACGGGCATTACTTAAAATCTCAAATCTATAAAACACAAGAATTCAAATCATATTTGTCTCTTTACAGGACAAGAGTCTGCTACATGACATAATGTCGATTACAGCAATACATGGAAATCTACTGGAGGGATCTATTCTAGTTCTATTGGGAGACTGTCTGTTGTACGGGTGAACTGGGTGGAAATGAATGATGACACAACATCACGTCCCATGTGTGTGTTTTCATTATAAATTTTTTTTTCTGCCATCGTCTTCCCTTTGTGAACAGCACATTATAATCTCGGAAGAGCTCACTCCCATCAGGACATTAAAAACTCAACCACAATGATCCTGAAGAATGGCTTTTGTATTTATCGCCCTCTGAGGAGCTGCTCGGGCCCAAACTGTATCCAGAAACTTCATCCAACATCCTTACAGAACAACCAGAACTCTGCTTACACAATTCTTTAAATCTCCCACAAACCCGGAGGTTTTCTTTATATAGATGACTAGCACGTCCCGTCCCCCCGGCAGCCTGGGTTAAAGCCTGTACCATGTTAGACGGAGGCCTGTCCTCTAAAACAAGAACTGGAGTTCAGAGCATCAGCAGCAGTCAAATGAAAACGTTCTGACTGAGCTACATTTAAGCGCTCCCTGCTATGTCTGGAAGGATACTGCACAGATCCAAGAGGGAGAGCAGAGCGGAAAATAAAGGAAGTAATATTTCAGAAAACACTCTTGAAAATGTTTTTATTCGTCTGAACCTAACCCTTTTCCAATGAGGCGAGCCTTTTGAAGAATAGATGACTTTGGAATACTTTTAGTGTACCTCTTTCCATCCATCCATTCGTTATCCAAGCCGCTTATCCTGCTCTCAGGGTCGTGGGGAGGCTGGAGCCTATCCCAGCAGTCATTTGGGCGGCAGGCAAGGAGACACCCTGGACAGGCCGCCAGGCCATCACAGGGCCCATTATAATGTGTATTTACTAGAAATAGTATATATGCTATACATAGTATTTGTTGTACCGTTGTACTAATAACGCTTTTAAACTAAAAATAATCAAGTGTACTTGTATTTTACTTCCGCTGCACTTGTAAAAGGTAAAGTTGAGAATAGTAGGCTATACTTAAACTTTACACAAACTTTCAGACTTGTTGAATACTTTGCTTTTGCAAAAGGTAATAAAAATAAGTCTGATACTTTAAATTCGTTTTAAATGAAAGTTTGACTTTATATACACCTTTTGCAATTTGAAATTCCCACGTGCACTTGGAGTTTACACTGAATTACGGAATATTCTCAAGAGGTTTACTTTTAATATTTTTGAGCCTCCTTCATGTATTCTAAAAATATATAAGTGCACTGTATATAAGTACACGTTGTGTAAGTCAGCTAAAAGTATAGATTTCACTTCAATCATCTCATTTTCAGTCTATACAGATGACACACTTATTATTGTTACCTCACAAAGTATGGCACATAACACAAATACTAGACCTAAACAATAGCTAACCATACAAACAATCGGACTAACAGATGAAAAAAGACATGCAAACAACACCAACATACATCATCAACCTCCATATTATAACTACAATCACGAGGAAATGTTAATAAAGATGTAAACTTTACCCTTTGGGGGTCAGTTGGATCCAACAATTGCAAAATCTTTTAATATGATTTCAGCACCGCACTCCTATAGAATCTATAACAGGGCTCAAGACCGAGAAAACCCATCCATGGCTCCTTGGAGAAACATGTGTGAGCCTTTCCAGTGGGAGAAATTGTAGAACAACTACAAAACTACAAATAAAGCCAACTTGAAACATACGGTTTGACACCATCTATGCTGTAAGATCGATAACCATGCACAGTACCACAAAATATTAAAGATTAGTATATCTATTATTATATCTGCCCCACCTTTTTCTCCCCAATTGTACATGGCCAATTACCCCACTCTTCCGAGCCATCCCGGTTGCTGCTCCACCCCCTCTGCCAATCCAGGGAGGGCTGCAGACTACCACATGCCTCCTCTGACACATGTGGAAGTTGCCAGCCGCTTCTTTTCACCTGACAGTGAGGAGTTTCACCAGGCGGAGGTAGCGCATGGGAAGATCAAGCTATTCCCCCCAGTTCCCCCTCCCCCATGAACAGGTGCCGCAATCGACCAGAGGAGGCGCTTGTGCAGCAATCAGGACACATACCCACATCCGGCTTTCCACCCGCAGACACAGCCAATTATGTCTGTAGGGATGCCCGACCAAGCCGCAGGTAACGCAGGGATTCGAACCGATGGTCCCCGTGTTGGTAAGCAACGGAATAGATCGATACGCTACCCGGATGCCCCAATTATATCTGTTTAATTCAGATAAATCTTGAATCTTGAATGAGGCAGTGTGTAGGCCTAAGGTACAATATTGTAGACGATCAAGCACAATAGGATGGTGTATTATGGATGATACTTGGTTACCAATCTCAACCCAGAGTTTAAGAATTTTCCGACAGAGCCACATTAAATCCACACAGGTGCCTACATGCTGCTTGCACCTACACATACACCCGAATGGTCACTGTCATATTTGCCTCTACAATACAGGGTATTTTGAAATTTATGTATAATCTTAAACTGAGTTTCTGGGATTTATAATTGCTACGTATTAGTTTGCTATTTAACATGATTGTTTTGAATTGGGGATCAGTGACTGCAGTTTTAAGGTCCTGTTCCTATGATTGCCTGCTGCTGAGAGTACTGATACTACTTAAAGAGAACAGTTCCAGGTAAACGTAGCTAATTTTTTTCCTCTTCAGGAGGCAGACCTTGTGAATGAGTGCCTCAGTCTGCTCTGGTCCATGACCTTCCTTATTTTGGGGTACCTATTTTTTTTTTAAACTTTGCATTTGTAAAAATCTGAAGAAGGTAAGTAGCCTGTACTCTTTCTGAAGTTGATTAACTGATTTCGTAGTACCACCTTCATAGAGATCATTTATTGCCCGGATTCCAAATGTGTTCCACTCTTTAAAGCCAGTTGGGATTATCAACAACTGGTGCATACAAAGAGCATCTTCTGGTGTTAGAAAATGCCTTCTTTAGACTATTCCATGTACTAAGAATGCAACTCACAATAATAGTTGCCCGTATTAGCTGGCAATTGTTTGTCATTATTTAAGAATGGTACACTTGATAATGAGAACCAGTTACATCCCTGCGATTCATGGTCTAACCACATTGAATTAGGGTCTGGAGCCACCCATTCAGATAGGTTTTTCAATTGTATTGACCAATGGTAATATTAAAATTTTGGTACTGCAAGACCTCAATTTAGCACAGGCAGTTGGGAGTTTCTCCAATCTCATGTTAGGACATCTATTTTTCCAAATAAACTTAGACATGATCCCATGCAAATCTTTTTTAAAAAAACTACTTGGGATGGTATTGGGTATAATTTGCATAGGATGCAAAATTCTAGGGAGTACATTCATTTTAATAACAGCTATCTGTCCCAGCCAGGAAATTGGAAGCAACAATCATCTAAGTAAATCCAACTTAAAGAGGTAATAAACACTTAAACGTGTTTTTTGAGCTATAAAGTAAATGATGTGACTGTACGGTGATGAAACACATCAATGCTGGTGTTAATATTGACACTGCTTATCAAATTTATAAAAATCAGCATTTCATGGGTTGAAAATGGCTCAACAATGCCATCTACTGTAAATCAGCCCTAAACCTGGCAAGGCCAATGCTGCCATAAAAGTCGACAGGTTGAAACTTATCTACATCATGAAATGAAAAAAAAAAAAGTTAATGCCCTCTAATCAGAGTTGGGCGACCCATATTCCACATCCGTCTGCGAAGCATCCGTGTCGCGGCGGTCAGGGTGTCTGCGGAGTGGTGTTTGATGCCATGCTGGAAGGTGAGCCAGTGGAGGGGACCATGGTGGTGTGCGCTGGTGACTCCGGATGCACGCCAGGCCCTTCTCACGGGTCTCCCCAGCTACTCCTGCCTCACACATCCACACCCCTCCCCCTACCCCCGCCCGATTTTTAGCATTTTTCAAAATTATGCAGTGGGTGGAGTTAGGCTAAGACCTGAGGGGGAAGTTGAATGTTAACTTAGTTAAGGATAGGAGACAAATTCGTCTTAATCAGACCCTCCAGGTGGTAGGAGATACGGATCCCCAGACATTTAAAGCCATTATAGGACAAATTAATTAGAATGTAATGCTATTATTTGGATCTCTACTACCTCCCAGTGGTAGAGCAATATATTTACCCACATTGATCTTTTAGCCAGAGAGACTAAATTCGTTGATTGTTTCTAGCAGCTAGAATAGATTGTTTAGGGTTGCAGAAATATAGCAGTATATCATCCCCATACAATGAAATAATATGCTCCCTTTTCCCACTGGTAATACCATTAACATGTGGGTGTGTTCTAATAGCCTCAGTCAGAGGTTTCATGGCAATGGAAAACAAAAGTGGGGACAGTGGACAACCTTATCATGTGCCACGTCCAAGAGTGAGGCGGCATGATGTGAAACCATTACCCATAACCATTGTTTGTGGAGAGATATACAGTAATTTCACCCAATTTATAAATATATTGCCCAGAGAGAAACGCTTCAAAACATTGAACAAGTATTTCCATTCGATTTGTTTGAACACTTTCTCGGTGTCTAAATAGACCACCATAGAATCTAGATGTTTGTTTTTAGCATATTTCATGACCCCCAATAGTGCCTTATATTAGTATAGCAATAAAAAAAATAGCAGAAATCCTGTTTGATCAGGCCCAATGAGGGTGGGTAGGATAGTGTCTAATCTCTTAACTAAAACCTTGATCAATATTTTATTTTCCAAACACTGCAAACTAATTGGTCTATATGAGGAAGGTTAACTTGCTTTGGTATTAAGGTAATGGCAGCTGTCTGTGTTGACTCAGACAGTTTTTGATTCAGGAAGGAAGGCTTGTGCATTTTACTTAAAAGTGGAGTTAAAATATTTTTGAATACTTTATAAAGTTCTGGGGGAAAGCAGGGCCAGCAGCTTTCCGAGAGGACATGTCATCAATAGTTTCCTTTATCTCTGCAACTGTAAGTGGCTTATTCAAAGCCAAGTAGTTGTCGCTCATTTATTTGTGGTAGGTTTAAGTGTTATAGAGAGGCATTTATTTGGGAGTCACTTTTATGAATTTCTGATGCACATAGTAATTTGTAATAATTGGTAAATGTGGAATTACTCTGCTCAGACGTAAAACAACATTATCCTTGTGAGTCTGAGAGTTTTAATAGTAAATTAGCCAGTTTGTTCCCATATCCATATAACCTGTTTTCTAGAAAATAATGATTTCTCTGCTTGTTGGGATATCAAAGTATTAACAGCAGCCCTTACAGCAATGTTTTTTTTCTCTCCATAGTTTTCATTAGTTGGATATTGTTTGTGCATCTGTTCACAATTTACTACTTATGCCTCCAGGTTTTCTGTTCAGACATTTTCTTATTCTTTCCACTCTGATGGTTTCCCAGAGTGTAGAGGGATTCACAGAGCTATTGTCATTAATTTCCAAAAACATGGATAGTGCTTTCCTGGTGTAGTCACAGAACTCTGAGTCGAATAAAATGGCTTTGTTGCATTGCCATCTATATGTGTGTACTGGGCATTGCAAAGTTAAACTGAGAGTAATTGGGTCATGGTCTGATATGTGAATTGAGCCAATCTTACAATTTAAAACTGATGCTGCTAAGGTACATGGAATAAGGAAGTAGTCTAGCCTAGAATAGGAATTATAGGGATTTGGGTACAATGTAAAATCTTTAAGTAAAAGGTTATTTTTAACTGCCATATGTCCACCCGTCCCATTTCATTTATTATCTTAACAATGGTTTTAGAACTCTTGCTGAGACATTTAGCCAGGGGAGATCTATCTAAATTAGAATTTAAGATACAGTTCCAGTCTCCACCAATAATGATAAATGAAGATGTATAAGAGGAGGTCAGTTCAACAAGCATGCTAAAAAAAGTTTGGTGGTGAGTTAGGTGGAGCCGATCGATTCAATATAACAATGTTTTCTCCATATAGATAACCTTGGATCAGCACATAGCACCCATTTGGGTCAGACTGTTCTGTCTCAATGGCAAAAGTTAATTGTTTCCTAATGAGAATTGCAACTCTTCTTCTAGTGGAATAAGATGCAGAATACACTTGACCTACCCAGTCTTTTTTTAGTTTATCATGCTCTGCCTTACTCAAATAGGTCTCCTGGAGTAAAGCAATATCTGCTCTCTTTTTTAAGAAAGTTCAATCTTTACTTCTTTTTGATTGGATTATTGGCACCTTCAATGCTCCAGCTATGGACTTTCAAAGGACTGGCTCCTGGCATATGCTATTAGGTTAAATGGGGAGAAAAAAGAAAAAGAAAAAAAATGAAGAAAGGAAATGGAAAGTTCTATAAAATAAGCATATGTTTGGGGAAATAATGTGCTGCACTATTTTTAGTTCCAATATAGTTAGGTTTTCATTTATAGGCATGGAGTTGCACTAATAGAAGCACAAAGGGAAGATGATGATGTAGACCATAATACAAGCACACTGCCAAGACAGCCAAAAACATAGCATATAGAACATATTTCTTTTCCCATTCCAAGAGCTCCAACATGTGGAGTTTCCAGAGAACCTCCTACCTCACTCTGGCACACTCCATGTGAAGCATACCCCTAAACTTCATGGGGCTCATGTCAGTTTCTAGTTTCCATTACAATGGTAGCAAATAAGTAGTACTCTTTACTGTTTCAATTTAATCACAACATATTTGTTGCTCATTGTCTTTATTACTGACATAATCATGCATATTCATTCAGATGTAATGTGATTACATGATAAGAGTGTATCATCAGGCATCCGGGTAGGGTAGCGGTCTATTCCGTTGCCTACCAACACGGGGATTGCCAGTTTGATTCCCCGTGTTATCTCCGGCTCGGTCGGGCGTCCCTACAGACACAATTGACCGTGTGTGGCTGGGAAGCCGGATGTGGGTATGTATCCTAGTCACTGCACTAGCACCTCCTCTGGTTGTTCGGGGCGGCGCCTGTTCGGGGGGGGGGGACTGGGGGGAATAGCATTATCCTCCCACGCGCTACATCCCCCTGGTGAAACTCCTCACTGTCAGGTGAAAAGAAGCGGCTGGCTGGTGACTCCACATGTATCGGAAAAGGCATGCAGTAGTCTGCAGCCCTCCTCAGCTCGGCAGAGGGGGTGGAGCAGTGACCGAGACGGCTCAGAATAGTGGGGTAATTGGCTGGATACAATTGGGGAGGGGGAGGGGGGGAATCCAAACCAAAAAACAAATTGTATCACCTCAGATCAGCCATGCTTAACTGGAGGTCTATATCAAGGCCCACATATACAGGAAGAGGGGGGAAATGGGAAAACTTTTTAGGGACCGGCCACTAGGGGGGAGCCATGATGGGCTGTCTAACTATGTATATCCCAGTTTATGTTGACCAAAACGTATTTTAAACCAAATTACTGACCTTCTCTTCCTAAGAAACAACAGAAGAACTACAGGTTTTACAAATCTGATTTGTTGCTTTGATAAAAAGTTGCACACCCCCAACCAACGCCCCCAAAAATGTATAGGCTGTGCACACTGAGCTTGTTTTTTTTCTTTTCAACTTTCTTTCATCTTCCTTAATATTGAGTTAGGTTAGAATAGTTTAGGACAGTGAACTATAAAACCTGTGTCAAGACTATCAGGACAAGAGAGAATTTGATCTGACTTTGCTGTCGGGTGTGTGCGTCTGTTCTTGCGCCATACACGTATGAATACAACTCACGTAACCGCCGATAAAACCTCACTGAAGACTGTCTTTTCTTTCATAAACCCAAAGGCATGTCGAGGGTAGACGTTGGAAAGAGGGAAGGACAGCTGGCCTTCACTTCCCCAAACCAGATTTTTTACAGTATGTGTGAGGCTTCCGTCCAGATGACCAACCTGCTGAAAAGCCAACAGTAGCTACGATATTCACCTTCACCATCTCATAACAGCTCTCTGTGGGTCGTCATGGAAACAAAGGTCTTGGTTTGCTGATGACTACAATACCTTAAAATCTGTTTGTATTTTTTTGGCTAAGTTCCCCTTCTTCCGCAAACACCTGCTAAATGGATGCGTATTTGTGAGGTCAAGGGTCAAACACCAAAACCGGTTTCCTGCTGTAAGACAGTAATATACTGCATGTGTCCTTTAATTCTGAAATCCTTTTAAATTTTGAAAATGATAATGGTAAAAAGAAAACAAACAATGCTTTCCAAAATACTCCCTATATAGTTGGAGTAGATTTTTCCAGAAACACTGATCTTGTCGTACTTTTTATTTTGCGCCGTCTGACAGATACAGATGACATTTAGTCAAAGTCAAAGTCACGCCAAAGTACCTTTATTGTCCGTTACAGGGAAATTAGTTTGCAGCCAGTATATATAAAACTCTCACACAAAAACAAAACATACAAACACCAAGGCAGAACTGACACATCACCAATGGACAAAAAAAAAACAAAAAAAAAACGACAGGACATAGCGGGCAAGGAGAACGGTCCATCCATCCATCCATTATCCGAACTGCTTACCCTGTTCTCAGGGTCACGGGGATGCTGGAGCCTATCCCAGCAGTCATTGGGCAGCAGGTGGGGAGACACCCTGGACAGGCTGCCAGGCCACCACACAGGGCCAACACACACACACATACCTAGAGGCAATTTAGTACGGCCGATTCACCTGACCTACATGTCTTTGGACTGTCTGTGAATGTTCTCATTCATCCAGGTCATAGTTATCTAAAGGAATTGAATCAAGTGCAACTGGACTTGGTTATATATCCGTGAGGACGTTTCGCCTCTCATCCAAGAGGCTTCATCAGTTCGTGCCTTTCTGACTAGACCAAGCTAGAACTGATGAAGCCTCTTGGATGAGAGGCGAAACGTCTTCACGGATATATAACCAAGTCCAGTTGCACTTGATTCAATTCCTTTGGATGTCTTGGGACTGTGGGCGGAAACCAGAGCTTCTGGAGGAAACCCACGCAGACACGGGGGGAACATGCAAACTCCACACAGAGGACGACCCAGGATGACCCCCAAGGTTGGACTACCCCGGGGCTCAAACCCAGAACCTTCTTGCTGTGAGGCAACTGTGCTAGCAAGGAGAACCAAAGGAATTCAAATATACAGACTATGGAAACAAGCGATCTATAGACAACAGATGAATACTATCTACTATTAACAACTGAAATGCAGTGGGGACAAAGGAAGCCCTGTATCTCGTAGTCCTAATACAGGGCATCCTCAACCGACAACCTGTAACAGCTCAAACTCTGGCCGAAGGGGGTGACCTTGGCACTCCAGAAGGGAAGTAGTCTTTCTGAACACCTTCTTGTTATAAAGGTCAGTAATGTGGGCTTGACTTCTCCCTGAAATCTTACTAGCCCATTTGACGAGTCTATCAAGCCTTATTTTGTTGGCCAGAGTCAAGTTACCAAGCCAAGCCACAATGCAGTACATTAAAACTGTTTCAATGTTCAGTACTGTTGCTTATTTAAGAATCAGGAACACTTTGTCATAGTGAAACGAAACACCGTTTCCCCCAGCCCACATCAGTACAACACAAACACAAAAACACATCCAAAAACTACAAGAACACACATATCCAAACTAACACCTACATCAAAACTAAACAAAACAATCACTGTCCAAGGGAACGAATACCAGCCAGGATCAATGTTGGAACCGCTGGCCTGCATGGGCCAGCAGTTAACTTTGCCCGCTCCGCTTCCACGTCCTGTCAGAACGCCCTCAGTGTTTCCTCCTCAGGCACAGCTCCAGGCAGGGGCCGTGGTCCCCGGGGCCCACCGGACACAGCAAACCAAGCTCTCCCAGCCGATCCAGCGCCAGCTCTCCCAGCCAGACACCCTCGACACACCTCCTCTCACAACAACATCAAAAACACCACGGTCAACGCCAGGTGAGGCCATCGCCAGACCGCCCTCGGTGTTATCGGAACTGCCGGTCTGCATGGCCTAGCAGTTAGCTTAGCCTGCCTCGCTCTCCCAGCTGATCCAGCGCCAGCTCTCCCAGCAAACGAAGCAAAACTCAGACGTGGACAAAGGCACTGCATGGACGGTACTGGGTGAGGCCACCACAAATGTGAATTCACGCAGCCATCTTCCCACATCGGAAGTGGAATTTATTCCGTTATTATTGATTCTGTTGTAATAATATTTTAGTCTGTTTTCTCTTTTATGTCATGACCTTCTTTTTATCTGGGCATTTTCACATCGTGTAAAGTGCATTCTATGATACCTCGATACACAAAATGTGCTTGATCGATTGATATGTGATTTCTGGAGCTCAGCTGTATATTGTGTCTTGTGAAAAGTGATCCCCTTAGGATGGAAGAGTGTTGGGTCATGGTAATTGGCAAACGCCCCACACACACACACACACACACACACACACACACACACACACACACACACACACACACACACACACACACACACACAATTCCATCTGGGACCAAAATTAAAGGAGTAGAAACAGCACCGTCACCAAGGAACCTGTGTCGCCTCTCCTCTGAGTTGGTAAATCACACACAGACTGAAACCACAGCAACACAACAGCTGACATAAAGCAGATCATCTATGATGCCATAAAGCTGTTTAACCTGTATAAATGTCAGGTTGTCACATCAAAACCACTGCAACAGTCAACAACAAAAAAAAATGGGGAAAAAGGCACAGCTCAGCCAATTCTGAGTTTGCTTTGATTTGGCTTTGCTCTGACAGAGAAAAGGGAAATCACTTCGTCAAAACTGTATCAAACTGTGGGACCAAACCTTTCCCAGAGAAATCTGGAGGAATTTGTGCACCAGCCTCTGATCCATACGCCCGGGCTTTTCCTTCATGCAAATACCATTACCATAAATGGAGAGTACTGAGCAGAGCCCAGCCTGAGCTTCAGGAAATGGCTGGATTTCATTCAGTATCATAGGCAGCACTTTCCCCCTTATTTCTCCCTCTCTCTCCCTCCCTCTCTCCCTCATATGCTGTTCTCTTTTCCACCTCGAGATCTGACACACAGCCCACCATCATGCCTGCGCAGGCTGCATTTTTAGGCTGCCTTGTATGGCAAAGATTGATAAAAGTCGTGAATAACTCGGTACCAGTTGTACCATTTGTAACCCATCCAGCCTAAAAATATTCCCAGGAATGTGTATGGACTGGTGAAGATGAATGGGCCGGCTGTTTAATGCCACAATGAGAAACACTAGAGAGCTCATATGCCGCCACACAATTCTTCTCTCTCTGTTCTTTGTTTATGGAACATGTTTGCATGGACGTGTTCATTCCAGATGGGAATGGCCGGTCCTTGCTGGACTTCCTTCGACAAGATTAGGAAAGAGGGATTTCTGATGAAGAGATGGCCCAAACTTCGGGATATGTGTTATTCCAATCTTCTTGGTTCTTGATGATTAAGTGTAGATTTGCCCCTTGGGGCTAAATCTCTCTTAAGAAGCCAGACTCTAAGGTCATGTACCGAGTAAAACTACATGGAAATACTACTGAGTGATACGACACCGGCATGTCAGTTCAAATCCCTTTGGATTCTGCCTCGAACAGACAGAAGAAGTAGAAATGTTCACGCTGTAGTTTTCTGTTTAGCTTTTGTCACGGTGTTCTGCTGACCCCATTTCTAATCTCACCTCTAGCCATGGTTCACACAAGGATCCCTTTGGAACGGTCAAGACGGGTTTTCAGAGAAACCCTTGAGAAGACAGGCATGAATTTGGGAATGTCTTCCCTGTCCACAAAAGGAATCAGGAATCAGGAACACTTTATTCGTCATTTCACCTCACGTACTTGTGCACATGAAGAGAAACGAAATGCCGTTTCCCCCAGCCCACAGCAGTGCAACACACACACAAAAACACATTCAAGCACTACAAGAACACACATACCAAAACTAACACACAGTATATCCAAACTAAACAACAACAACAACAAAAATCACTGTCCAAGGAAACAAACGCATGCCAGGATGACTGTCGGAACCGCTGGTCCTTAATGGGCTAACAGTTAGCCTAGCCTGCCCCGATTATGCGTCCTGTCAGACCGCCCTCGGTGTTACCTCCTCAGGTACAGCTCCAGGCAGGGGCCGTGGTCCCTGTGGCAACCGGACGAAGCAGACCAAGCCCTCCCAGCCAATCCAGGGCCAGCTCTCCCAGCCAGACACCCTTGAGACACCTCCCCTCACTCCTCACGATGACGGCAAAAACACCACAGTCAACGCCAGGCGAGGCCGCCACCAGACCGCCCTCGGTGTTATCGGAACTGCCGGTCTACATGGGCTAGCAGTTAGCTTAGCCTGCCCAGCTTTCGCGCCGAGGTAACACCACCCTCGGGTGCAGCTCCAGGCAAGGCTGCCGTCCCTGGGCCCACAGCGTAGCAGACCAAGCTCTCGCAGCCGATCCAGCACCAACTCTCCCAACCAACGAATGAAAACTTAGATGTAGACGTAGACAAAGACACTGCATGGACGGTACTGGGTGAGGCCGCCGCAAACGTGAATTCGCGCCGCCATTTTCCCACACCGGCACTGGGTGAGACTGCTGTGAACGTGAATTCGTGCCGCCATCTTCCCACACCAGAAGCGGTGCTAGGCTAAAAGTTAAAAACCTCCCGAAACAAATCAAACCACCCATCACTGCACGAGACCTGATCCTGTAGAAAATACACTTAAACTGCTCTCATTTAATGGCTTGGTAGTACTTTCTCATTACTTCACACATCCTTTGTGCTCCATGAAAAAGACCCGAAACAGTAAATAGACCATAAAAAATATGAAAATAAATTTCAACTATAAAAAGTTGAGTAAAAACTACAACAGTGATCCAATTTTTTCTTCTCATCCCAAATTGCAGATATCTTAGCGTCAATGAAGAAACCTGTAAAAATACAATTCTGAAGATTTGCAATAGCTCATCCACAAATTGTCAGGTAGGACTTTGGCAGGCAAAATGAAAGGGTGTTTTCCATCTTCATCACAGCAGCCAGATGAGGAAGAGGAAGGCAGGTAGTGTTGAGTCTGAAGAAGAAGGGAAGTTGTTATGTCTGACCAGCGGATATGACAGAACAAGCTGATAGAAGACCTTTACTAACAGATAGTACTACATCAATAAGTAACACTCGGGTTCCGCCAGGTTTTGGGGTTTGATTCTGACACCACAGCCCTACTAACTCTCATCCAACTGGACTGGAGCTCAGACAACACTCACCACACTGCTGAACAAAACTAAGTTAAGAAAAAACCTGAGATGATCTGGATTTTAACTTTAAAAATGACTGAAAATACGTCTTTGAACTACTTCCTGGTCAACAGGTGGGAAGATAAATGTGTGTACAGTACTAATCCCACTGACGGAGAACTGATGTGAAACTGATGGTCTCTTTCTACTTTAAAACATTGTGGTTCTTATCATTATTCTAATTGTCATTTCATAACTTTGACATAATGAAAATGTTAATTAGGTATTAAAAAGTAGGTATATATGGAGCGTCCGGATAGCGTGGCGGTCGATTCTGTTGCCTACCAACACGGGGATCGCCGGTTCGAATCCCCGTGTTACCTCCGGCTTGGTTGGGCGTCCCTACAGACACAACTGGCCGTGTCTGCGGGTGGGAAGCTGGATGTGGGTATGTGTCCTGGTTGCTGCACTAGCGCCTCCTCTGGTCGGTTGGGATGCCTGTTCGGGGGGGGGGGACTGAAGGGAATAGCATGATCCCCCCATGTGTTACGTCCCCCTGGCAAAATTCCTCACTGTCAGGTGAAAAGAAGCGGCTGTTGACTCCACATGTATGGGAGGATGCATGTTGCAGTCTGCAGCCCTCCCTGGATTGGCAGAGGGGGTGAAGCAGAGACCGGGACGGCTCGGAAGAGTGGGGTAATTGGCCAAGTACAATTGGGGAGAAAAAAAGTGAGGGGGGGTAGGTAATATGTGTTAAGTATCGTCCTAGATTAGATTAATATCCAAGAGACAGTTTAAAGTCAACTCAGTAGTGCATCAGGAGAAATCACAGACCCATAATTATTTCACCTCAATACCACCAATCAAATGATCCATTTGAGCCAGGCTGCTTAGAGCTCAGCAAAAAATAAACCTTTCTGAGAGCGGAAGATAACAAAATGAAAAAAAGAAAAACCGAGGGTTAAGAAAATAGAGGCTGAGTCGATGATTCACAGAGCAGAGTCCCAGTAGCAGAGAGCAGGCCGTGTCAAAGAAACAATGACCCACAGTCTGAACCGGAATCACAGCTTGGAGGGATGTGAAATACATTAGGGTCACACACACACTAAACCCTAAACAAACACACACACACACACACACACACACACACACACACACACACACACACACACACACACACACACACACACACACGCACCTTCCACTGAGGTGATGCTGGAAACATCCAGATGGAGCTGGACTTTAACAGCACTACGGCCAGATGGGCAGCCATGCTCTGCACAATGTGCATGCACCACACACACACACCACACACACACACACACACACACACACACACACACACACACACACACACACACACACAAACACGGGCAAGCGGAGATCTGCGACCGCTGCTGCCTGGCGCGGTGCAAGAGATCCACGCCAGGCCTTAGAAAACGTACCAGACTTTGACTAATGATTGTCTCGCCAGTCAAAACAGCTCTGAACTGGACTGGGTTTTCTTACCAGGCAATAATAACTCCCCATTAAACACAGCGATACGGAGCCAAGGAAAGTGGAAACAGTGCTCGCTATCCCTGAACCACGGGCATGGAAACTTGAGCCACACCAACAGAAGGCCCTGCCGTGCTCTTTTTTTCTTCTGACAACTATAATCACCTGGACAAGGATGATGGCATTGAACGGGGAGTCGTGCAAAACTCAGACTGCTGTGATGTATTTTATTTGTGATTTCAATATGATGGCTTGTGCGCAGCCAGAAAACCAGCATAAATGAGGACTAGCAGCCTTCTTTATATTCGGTTACCTGTCGACTTTCTGCTACTCCGTATGTGTGCCAGCACACCCGCCATATCCGCGAGGAAAAGGAAAGGACAGGTGTTACCTGTCTCGGATCTGGTTACACAGGAGTTTAAGTATCATCTGTGCTGTGGTTATAGTAATGTAATGTTTAGCCCTCGGGGAGGGTGGACACCTTTGCCCCTCCTAACAAGAGGAGGCAAAGAACTATTCATGAGGCCACCTCGCGCCCCTTTGCAGTTATAGCAAAATTATTGGAGCTTAAAAGGATAGAAAATGTTATGTAAATCCATGCATGGGTTGGTAATTTGTATTATTTTTTTTGGGGGGGGGGGGTTCCCCCCTTTTCTCCCCAATTGTACCTGGCCAATCACCCCGCCCTCTGAGCCGTCCCGGTCGCTGCTCCACCCCCTCTGCCGATCCGGGGAGGGCTGCAGACTACCATGTCTCCTCCGATACATGTGGAGTCACCAGCCGCTTCTTTTCACCTGACAGTGAGGAGTTTCACCAGCGAGATGTTGCACGTGGGGGATCATGCCGACCAGAGGAGGCGCTAGTGCAGCGACCAGGACACATACCCACATCCGGCTTCCCACCCGTAGACACGGCCAATTGTGTCTGTAGGGACGCCCGACCAAGCCGGAGGCAACACGGGGATTCGAACCGCCAATCCCCGTGTTGATAGGCAACAGAATAGACCACCACGCTACCGGGACACCCTCCAAACCGTATTTTTACTTTTCCTTTATGAGCTGTAGCACTTAAACAACCACAGATAGACAGAGACCTCGTCAAAGAGGCTGCTAATGAGATGTACATGTGAAGACTTTGGGTTTTTAGCACTGAACTCATACGAACGTGTGGGAATGACTGGGGGACCACAACGGGGATGAATTTTAAAGTCAGGTTCAGGTTTTTTTTCCACCGCCTACAGGTAAACAAACCATTTCCAGTGGGCATATATTCACCGTCCTGCCGTCTTCTGCCACAAACAGAGCTGCAGTCTAACGTTTCAATCATTCAAATCCTTACCAAAAAGCAACCAGCCAAAAGCGGAAGTGGATTTATGAAAATAATCTGCTCTTCCAAAGGGGCTAATTGTGTTTTTCAACCGCTGTCCAAGATTGTTTTTTTTTTAATCTTTTAACTAGGTCATAGTTGAAACCAACTAAACTTCCCTTGTGTTTAAACCAACAGTGGCTAAAAGAGATCCACACAAACACCGCTCTGCCAGCACATCTCTAATTCGACACAGACACAGCGCTGCACAGAAGTTAAAGCTGTGATCCGGAATATCAGCGTTTGAGTTTGTCCTGTGTGTCTCCTACGTAGGTGGTGGTGAGGTGAGTGTTGTCTGAGCTCCATTCCACATGAATGAGAGTCAGCAGGGCCACCGTGTCAGAAACAAACCAAAAAACCTGGTAGAACCAGAGTTTTACCTATTGATGTAGTACTTTCTGCTAGTGAGGGTCTCCTACCAGCTTGTTCTGTCATATCTGCTGGTCAGGGCCCAGACACACCAAACCGACTGGCGGCAACGAAGGCCGACTGTTGCGTCGCCTCACGTCGCCTGGGCCAAAAAGTGGCACTTGAACGCAATGCAAAGACTACAGCCGACGGCCAACTAGCATGTACGTTCTACACCGATTCGCTAAGCTGAACAGCCAATCAGAGTGATGTCTCTCACCGACGGGCTCTGCCCATTCAACACGTTGAATCGGCCGGAAAGCTGCCGACAGGGGTCCGACTAGTGCCAACGGTGCGGGACACACTGCAAAGACTAGGGTCACAGATGCTCACCAACGGCCCAACCTTGGCCTGGTGTGCCAGAGCCCTTAGATACAACAACTTCACTTCTTCTAAGTCAACACTACCTGCCTTCTTCTTCCTCATCCTCATGTGATGAAGATGGAAAACACTACGCACCCTGTCATTAATCCTGGGATGGTCCTACATCACACACTGCTAAAGTCTGCAGGATTTGGTGTATTTGGTAATCAGCTATTGTCTTACATACGCACAAGAAATGTTAAAAGGGACATATGTTTGCACTTTAATCTTCAGCTTTCAATACTAGTTTAAGCACCGGTGCCTTTTTTCTCCTTCAAGATATTCCAAATGTAAGCTGCGTCACCACATTCCTCGCAGAAAGCTGAATCAACGTTTAGTGGGAGGATAAACGTCGTGTCCAGATGAACTGATTTAACTTTCTGGGACTTCCTTACCTGGATTATTGAGCATGCATCAAGATGTCAGCACATTACAGCTCTACGTATGTCCCTGAAAGTGAAATTTGGGTCACCATCCCCATTTGCCATGAATTCATTCAGTTTCTCTGACATCTGGGCCTTGAAGCATTCTGTCCCAGATACAGCTGCATTTTTTTGGCTGTTAAAAAACGTCCAGCATCTCAGATCAGAGCCTGAGATTTTCTCCCTTGCAACCACAAAAGCCTTGAGCGTTCTCTTCCTGGGCCTGCCGCCAGCCTCGAGGTAATCTGTACAATTCACAAAGCTCCTCCCTCCAAGACGGCGTCCAGCGTATTCAGTGAGGTCTAAATCCAGCAGTCGGAGCTTATGGCCTGCACTAATTGTCCCATTAAAAGAGATATACACAAACCAGACCTCCCAGCTGCCATCAGAGCTGCTGCTAAAAGGAATATGGAGAGCGATGGGCTGTTGGAAACAAACCGAGGATATGGGAATCTTCTTTATTGTGTAAACCGAGACAGAACAGGTCATGAACCAAGATTATTGTGGGAAAAGCCTTTTAAGTGAAGTCACTTAGACTCGATTATTTCCTGCAGCAACTACAACTTACAACAGATTCACTATCGGTTAATCGATTATGTTTTCAATAAATCCATTAACCATTTAGTTGATAAAATTAGGGATGCACCAATCCAATCCAATCAGATATCAGGCCGATACTGACTCAAATAGCTGGATCGGGTATGTCATTGAACCGGGGGGGGGGGGGCTAAGAGTACATCTGTCTCCATCTTACAATGCTGTGATTGCAACTATTCCCTGCTTTTGGTATTATAAAAATCACAGTTGATTGCTTATTGTTTGAAAAAATTGTGTTAGAGGGATGGTGACGCTTATCTTCTGCTGTTGTGAAAATAACGCCGTGGTTTTGAGCAGATGTGGGTGAAATAAAGGCATATATGTGCTTGGTGCACAGCTGTATTGTTTTGTGCAAATCACCGTTAGCTCCCTAGATAACCCGCATCGGTAACACTTTAGTATGGGGAAAGTAGTCACCATTAATTAGGTGCTTATTAGCATGCAAATTAGCAACATATTGGCTCTTAATTGGTCATTATTACGTACTCATTAATGCCTTATTCTGCATGGCCTTATTATACAACCAGTAAGCCATTAACGATGAGTTTTCCCTCTATAACCTCAGAAGTATTGCTTATTAGTAGTACCATCTCAATATGCTTTGCTTAGTATGGCCTTTATAAGGTGGTAATACCACAAGAAGAGTTATTCTCCCTTACTAACACTTAATGAATATGCTCTGTTCTTACATAACAACACACAAAACTACAAGTGTTCATAGTGTTAAATTACTCTAAATTAAGTTTTTGTTACTTAGCATATGTTCCCCATACTAAAGTGTTACCCTAGCATCATACGAGTCCATCGTCTACACCGAAACTGTATTCACCAGCCACTTGGTTCAATTATCAATACGAGACAAACATTTCGGTGACATAATGCTACTTACAGATTGCACTTCTGACTGCTCAACATGGCCCTTTACAGATGGAACAGCCCCATCTTTTAGCATTAGCCTAGCTGCAAATACTGGACTCTGTTGAGGAGAGGGTCCTCTGTGAAGTGATGTGAACAAGCAAGTCCTCGGTAAAAATGAAGGGTGCACGATAAAGGGCTGGAGTTGTACTGCTGAGGAATAGTGGTAAAAAGGAATTTCAACCGCCGGTTCTTCATTATGTCTCACTTTGGAAGTCGGTACAAAGGGGATTTCCCTTCGCACCGAGGAAAATACAAACCAAGGTCCTTAGCAAAGACTATCGGTTGACTAATGGACTCGGGTGTGGAACTGCTTGGTTGAAACCAAGACCTGCACCCACACCGCCCTTTCTGGATCACGTTGCCCGTCCGAGGGATTCCTCAAATTGTTCGGCGCTCAGTTATAGCATAACATCCACAGTGTCTGTTAACATCCGCAGTGTCTGTTAACATCCGCAGTGTCTGTTAACATCCGCAGTTTCTGTTAACATCCGCAGTGTCTGTTAACATCCACAGTGTCTGTTAACATCCGCAGTGTCTGTTAACATCCGCAGTGTCTGTTAACATCCACAGTGTCTGTTAACATCCACAGTGTCTGCTAACATCCACAGTGTCTGTTAACATCCACAGTGTCTGTTAACATCAGCAGTGTCTGTTAACATCCACAGTGTCTCTTAACATCCACAGTGTCTGCTAACATCCACAGTGTCTGTTAACATCCACAGTGTCTGCTAACATCAGCAGTGTCTGTTAACATCAGCAGTGCCTGTTCACATCCACAGTGTCTGTTAACATCAGCAGTGTCTGTTAACATCCGCAGTGTCTGTTAACATCCACAGTGTCTGTTAACATCAGCAGTGTCTGTTAACATCCGCAGTGTCTGTTCACATCCACAGTGTCTGTTAACATCCACAGTGTCTGTTAACATCAGCAGTGTCAGTTCACATCCACAGTGTCTGTTAACATCAGCAGTGTCTGTTCACATCCACAGTGTCTGTTAACATCAGCAGTGTCTGTTAACATCCACAGTGTCTCTTAACATCCACAGTGTCTGCTAACATCCGCAGTGTCTGTTAACATCCACAGTGTCTGTTAACATCCGCAGTGTCTGCTAACATCCACAGTGTCTCTTAACATCCACAGTGTCTGCTAACATCAGCAGTGTCTGTTAACATCAGCAGTGCCTGTTCACATCCACAGTGTCTGTTAACATCAGCAGTGTCTGTTAACATCCGCAGTGTCTGTTAACATCCACAGTGTCTGTTCACATCAGCAGTGTCTGTTAACATCCGCAGTGTCTGTTCACATCCACAGTGTCTGTTAACATCCACAGTGTCTGTTAACATCAGCAGTGTCTGTTCACATCCACAGTGTCTGTTAACATCAGCAGTGTCTGTTCACATCCACAGTGTCTGTTAACATCAGCAGTGTCTGTTAACATCCACAGTGTCTGTTAACATCCGCAGTGTCTGTTCACATCCACAGTGTCTGTTCACATCCACAGTGTCTGTTAACATCCACAGTGTCTGTTAACATCCACAGTGTCTCTTAACATCCACAGTGTCTGTTAACATCCGCAGTGTCTGTTAACATCAGCAGTGTCTGCTAACATCAGCAGTGTCTGCTAACATCCACAGTGTCTGTTAACATCCACAGTGTCTGTTAACATCCACAGTGTCTCTTAACATCCACAGTGTCTGTTAACATCAGCAGTGTCTCTTAACATCCGCAGTGTCTGTTAACATCAGCAGTGTCTGCTAACATCAGCAGTGTCTGTTAACATCCACAGTGTCTGTTAACATCCACAGTGTCTCTTAACATCCACAGTGTCTGCTAACATCCACAGTGTCTCTTAACATCCACAGTGTCTGCTAACATCAGCAGTGTCTGTTAACATCAGCAGTGCCTGTTCACATCCACAGTGTCTGTTAACATCAGCAGTGTCTGTTAACATCCGCAGTGTCTGTTAACATCCACAGTGTCTGTTAACATCAGCAGTGTCTGTTAACATCCGCAGTGTCTGTTCACATCCACAGTGTCTGTTAACATCCACAGTGTCTGTTAACATCAGCAGTGTCTGTTCACATCCACAGTGTCTGTTAACATCAGCAGTGTCTGTTCACATCCACAGTGTCTGTTAACATCAGCAGTGTCTGTTAACATCCACAGTGTCTCTTAACATCCACAGTGTCTGCTAACATCCGCAGTGTCTGTTAACATCCACAGTGTCTGTTAACATCCGCAGTGTCTGCTAACATCCACAGTGTCTCTTAACATCCACAGTGTCTGCTAACATCAGCAGTGTCTGTTAACATCAGCAGTGCCTGTTCACATCCACAGTGTCTGTTAACATCAGCAGTGTCTGTTAACATCCGCAGTGTCTGTTAACATCCAGTGTCTGTTAACATCAGCAGTGTCTGTTAACATCCGCAGTGTCTGTTCACATCCACAGTGTCTGTTAACATCCACAGTGTCTGTTAACATCAGCAGTGTCTGTTCACATCCACAGTGTCTGTTAACATCAGCAGTGTCTGTTCACATCCACAGTGTCTGTTAACATCCACAGTGTCTGTTAACATCCACAGTGTCTGTTCACATCCGCAGTGTCTGTTCACATCCACAGTGTCTGTTAACATCCACAGTGTCTGTTAACATCAGCAGTGTCTGTTCACATCCACAGTGTCTGTTAACATCCGCAGTGTCTGTTAACATCCACAGTGTCTGTTAACATCCACAGTGTCTCTTAACATCCACAGTGTCTGTTAACATCCACAGTGTCTGTTCACATCCACAGTGTCTGCTAACATCAGCAGTGTCTGTTAACATCCACAGTGTCTGTTAACATCCACAGTGTCTGTTAACATCCACAGTGTCTCTTAACATCCACAGTGTCTGTTAACATCCGCAGTGTCTGTTAACATCAGCAGTGTCTGCTAACATCAGCAGTGTCTGCTAACATCCACAGTGTCTGTTAACATCCACAGTGTCTCTTAACATCCGCAGTGTCTCTTAACATCCGCAGTGTCTGTTAACATCAGCAGTGTCTGCTAACATCAGCAGTGTCTGTTAACATCAGCAGTGTCTGTTAACATCCACAGTGTCTGTTAACATCCACAGTGTCTGCTAACATCCACAGTGTCTGTTAACATCCGCAGTGTCTGTTAACATCCACAGTGTCTGTTAACATCCACAGTGTCTGTTAACATCCGCAGTGTCTGTTAACATCAGCAGTGTCTGTTAACATCCACAGTGTCTGTTAACATCCACAGTGTCTGTTAACATCCGCAGTGTCTTTTAACATCCACAGTGTCTGCTAACATCCGCAGTGTCTGTTAACATCCACAGTGTCTGTTAACATCCGCAGTGTCTGTTAACATCCACAGTGTCTGTTAACATCCACAGTGTCTGCTAACATCCACAGTGTCTGTTAACATCCGCAGTGTCTGTTAACATCCACAGTGTCTGTTAACATCCACAGTGTCTGTTAACATCCGCAGTGTCTGCTAACATCCGCAGTGTCTGTTAACATCCACAGTGTCTGTTAACATCAGCAGTGTCTGTTAACATCCACAGTGTCTGTTAACATCAGCAGTGTCTGTTAACATCCACAGTGTCTGTTAACATCAGCAGTGTCTGTTAACATCCACAGTGTCTGTTAACATCAGCAGTGTCTGCTAACATCAGCAGTGTCTGTTAACATCAGCAGTGTCTGCTAACATCCGCAGTGTCTGTTAACATCAGCAGTGTCTGTTAACATCCACAGTGTCTGTTAACATCAGCAGTGTCTGTTCACATCCACAGTGTCTGTTAACATCCGCAGTGTCTGTTAACATCCACAGTGTCTGTTAACATCCACAGTGTCTGTTAACATCAGCAGTGTCTGCTAACATCCGCAGTGTCTGTTAACATCAGCAGTGTCTGTTAACATCCACAGTGTCTGTTAACATCAGCAGTGTCTGTTCACATCCACAGTGTCTGCTAACATCCGCAGTGTCTGTTAACATCAGCAGTGTCTGTTAACATCCACAGTGTCTGTTAACATCAGCAGTGTCTGTTAACATCCACAGTGTCTGTTAACATCCACAGTGTCTGTTAACAGGCATTAACATTAAACTTCTCATTCGGTCCAGTTTAGTTCGTCGCCGTACAACTTCTCTTCCTCTTTCCTGTTTGTTGCAGAGGCTGCCATCATGTACTCCAACCGAAGGGTAAAAACCGATTTTCAACATGGGACGCTAATAAAAGACGAGATGTAAGAATAGAAACAACTAACACAGAACAGAACAGGCCAATGTTCTACATGTGAGAGACAGAACTGTTCTCTAGTCCAGAGAAAAGAGTCCAGTTACACAACCCTTTATATAAATGGTGTGCGACCAAAAGCCCTGTCAAATGTAGGTAGATATGATTTTTACTGCAAAGTCTTTGCATCTGTGTACCCATGTCCACCATGTCACACTGAATGGCACGTACTTATGTAGTAGTACGTACTATCTGTGTTGTCACGTGTGAGTGTATGCATGTGTGTGTGTATATATATATATATATATATACACACACACGCACACACACACACACACACACACACACATACATACATACATATATATATATATATATACATATGCGGCAGAGTGGCGCAGTGGTTAGCACAGACGCCTCACAGCAAGAAGGTTCTGGGTTCGAGCCCCGGGGTAGTCCAACCTTGGGGGTCATCCCGGGTCGTCCTCTGTGTGGCATTTGCATGTTCTCCCCATGTCTGCGTGGGTTTCTTCCGGGGGCTCCGGTTTCCTCCCACAGTCCAAAGACATGTAGGTCAGGTGAATCGGCCGTACTATGTTGTCCCTAGGTGTGTGTGTGTGTGTGTGTAACTTTGTATGGCGCTAAACTTGTACTTCAATGTACAGGCTGCGGCACTCAGTCAAACAATCTCTCAGCCAGTCATTCGGTCAAAGCATGATTCTGCTGTGATGAAGCATTGTCTCGGCCCTGCCGGTCCAGATTCCATGGAACCTCCCGTCTCATTCAGAACAGTGTGAGTTATCCAGCAGACGTGTCTGGATAACAGATCACTAAAAAAAAAAAGAAAAGAAAAAAAAGAAAAGAAAAAAGAAAGACACCTCATTCAAAGTAACTGGTTCTGACTTCATTTTCCCAGCAACCCCAGTTCCTGTCAAGAGATCCAAAGCACCTGATGAGACCATGGAAATAAAACACATCCACCAAGTTCTTGTCCATTGTCAACCTCTGTCCACGAAACCAGATGCACAGCTTAGTGGAGATCATATGGATATGGCATCAAGTGGATCAGACGACAGTTACACAAGCTGAACATGTGTCGGCCTCATCAGACGTCCCGACACGAGGCCAAGCCCTCGAACACACTTCCCGACCAAACACAGCTTTTAAAGCCTCACGTTATTACAGTTCTCATGCACCGACTCTACCGACCCGGTTCTGTGACCTACACCTGCCCTGCTGGACCGCTACATGTAAACCCTCTCGTCTACGGTGTGCTGAGAGGCCCCGACAGCACAAAGCTGACACACAGTATTTGATTTTCCCCCCTTTTTCTCCCCAGTTGTACCTGGCCGATTACCCCTGCAGGGCTGCAGACTGCCACATGCCTCCTCCTATACATGTGGAGTCACCAGCCGCTTCTTTTCACCTGACAGTGAGGAGTTTCACCAGGGGGACGTAGCGCGGGGGAGGATCAAGCTATTCCCCCAGTCCCCCCCCCCAAACAGGTGCCCTGACCGACCAGAGGAGGCGCTAGTGCAGTGACCAGGACACATACCCACGCCGGCTTCCCTCTGTAGGGACACCCGACCAAGCCGGAGGTAACATGAGGATTCAAACCGCCGACCCCCATGTTGGCAGACAAAAGAATAGACCGCTACGCTACCCGGACGCCCCCGACATACAGTATTAAACTCGAACCAGATGAACCATGGACTCAAGAACGCTTAGATGGGGGCGTCCGGGTAGCGTGGCGGTCTACTCTGTTGCCTACCAACACGGGGATCGCCGGTTTGAATCCCCGTGTTACCTCCGGCTCGGTCGGGCGTCCCCACAGACACAATCGGCCGTGTCTGCAGGTGGGAGGCCGGATGTGGGTGTGTGTCCTGGTTGCTGCACTAGCGCCTCCTCTGGTCAGGGCACCTATTCAGGGGGTAGGGGGAACTGGGGGGAATAGCGTGATCCTGTCATGCGCTACGTCCCCCCGGTGAAACTCCTCACTGTCAGGTGAAAAGGAGCGGCTGGCGACACCAAATGTATGGGAGGGGGCATGAGGTAGTCTGCAGCCCTCCCCGGATCAGCAGAGGGGGTGGAGCAGAGACCGGGACGGCTCGGAAGAGCGGGGCGATTGGCCGGGTATAACTGGGGGGAAAAGGGCAGGGGGGAAAAAAAACTGCTCGGATGAGGATTCCTGGTGGAGAAATTAAATGTTTAGACCGGCAAATGTCCTGAGAATCTCTTTCCAAAACTCTACAGACAGACAAAACAAACCTTTCACATTTCTTGCAACATACTCACGCCATCCCTTTCTGTCTCTACTACCTCTCCTACACACGCCCCCGATAGCCGTCGTCCAGACCGCTGCCAAACTCTGCACTAGTCCACATCCTCTTCTAGAGGGAGGTTGTCTTTTTTACAGCCAACATTTGATTAGCTTTTAAATGCCGTTCTCGCTGGACGGCACACATGTACACACACACACACACACACACACACACACACACACAAAAAGAGCAAGAAATAAACAAAAAAATTCCCCATCCAAACATCGCTCAAACAACCACACCCAGCCCCCAGCCCCCCCCACCAGACACCATCAGTCATCATATGAATAGTTACGCACATGAATGTGTCCATCCATTATCCAAACCGCTTATCCTGCTCTCAGGGTCACGAGGACGCTGGAGCCTATCCCAGCAGTCACTGGGCGGCAGGCGGGGAGACACCCTGGACAGGCCGCCAGGCCGCCAGGCCATCACAGGGCCGACACACACACACACACACACACACACACACACACACACACACACACACACACACACACACACACACACACACATTCACACCTACGGCAGAGTCACCTGACCTTCATGTCTTTGGACTGTGGGAGGAAACTGGAGCACCCGGAGGAAACCCACACAGACACGGGGAGAACATGCAAACTCCACACAGA
Organism: Lampris incognitus; assembly: GCF_029633865.1. NCBI lineage: Eukaryota > Metazoa > Chordata > Actinopteri > Lampriformes > Lampridae > Lampris > Lampris incognitus. Next base: position 5,570,966 of record NC_079214.1, on the reverse strand, counting down.
GGACGACCCCGGGACGACCCCCAAGGTTGGGACGACCCCGGGGCTCGAACCCAGGACCTTCTTGCTGGGAGGTGACCGCGCTAACCACTGCGCCACCATGCTGTCTATATATATATATATATATGTGTGTGTGTGTGTGTATATATATATATATATATATATATATATATCTAGACAGTTTTGGGGAGTTTTGGGGAGTAACGGAATACATGTAACGGTGTTACGTATTTAGAATACAAAATATGAGGAACTGTATTCAAATTAAATTCATGGTATTCAGAATACAGTTACATTCTTGAAATTCATGGATTACTTCCATTTTTTTTCTTTGGGATCATTCTTATTTTAAGAGGATTGTGACACACAATGCGGCGAAAGTGATACCTAGTGATACCAGTAAAATAGCATGCTATATTTTCGCCTTTGCCTAAGGGTTTTCATTCTAACAGCTATGGCAATAAAGAAAAGGACATGGAAAAGTTCTCTTCTTTTTTTTACCAGATAAAACATCATAACTCTTTTGTGTTTACATACTCTTCTAGCCTTTGTCGATATACATCTAAGGTGACTCAAATGCACCCAGCCTGCCGATACAACAGAAGAAACAGAGCAGTCTACCCAAGTAAGCAGTATTGTGTGAATGCTACATATACTGGTTACACAAAATGTAAGAAAATATCCAAGTAATCCAAAGTAGTTAGAATGCGTTACTCACACTGAGCAATCTAACGGAATGCGTTACGAATTACATTTCACGACATGTACTCTGTAATCTGTAGCGGGACACGTTTTAAAAGCCCGACACTCCGATACAAACACATAAATAGCATGTACCCTGCTAGCTGAGATTCTCTGGGAGGAAGTGAGGTGAGGACAATAGCAGCCAGCCATGCAGCAGATAAGGCCAGATTAGGTTTCTATGGGGCGTCCATTGGGCCGAGGCTAACCGCTCTCTGAGTCAGACGCCTGGAACCAGCTGACCTCTGTCAGCGGCGATGCATCTGAGTCACCAGCAGCGACCCGGCTGCAGCCGTCTGACCTTACCCGGTACCCATGGCTGTTTACGGAGGGGAAATGACACATGCAAATAGGATGTTCCAACAGCACTTTGTTCACTTCACGAAACAGAGAACAGGCAAAGCACATTTAGTCCATTGTTGTTTGATGGTTATTTTAACCCTATCAAATCCACATGGGGGACGTTACGCCGACCTATGCAAAGTCCCTTTTGGAGCACACAATCAAACAGCAGACCGGCTAAATGTAAGCGGGCTTGTTATGGTGTGTAGACATTTTTGTGAAAGTAAGGTTTGACACCGACGCCGACGTGCCGGAGACGGCACGCCGTAAAACCCACCTACTGTACTGCCGCCGTCGTGACAACGCTATTCAGGCGTGTCTGCCTGCATGGCGGCGAGACGGCAGAGCCGCACAGTACAGTACAACCCCCGCACCCGAGCGAAAACACATCGCCGGACACCTACTACTTCTCATTTAAAATGAAGGGACTCGTGGCGTCCGGGTGGCGTGGCGGTCTATTCTGTAGCCTACCAACACAGGGGATCCCAGTTCGAATCCCCGTGTCGCCTCCGGCTTGGTCGGGCGTCCCCACAGACACAGTTGGCCGTGTCTGCGGGTGGGAAGCCGGATGTGGGTATGTGTCCTGGTCGCAGCACCAGCGCCTCCTCTGGTTGGTTAGGGGGCCCAGCATGATCCTCCCACGTGCTACGTCCCCCTGGTGAAACTCCTCACTGTCAGGTGAAAAGAAGCAGCTGGCGACTCCACATGTATGGGAGGAGGCACGTGGTAGTCTGCAGCCCTCCTCAGATCAGCAGAGGGGGTGGAGCAGCGACCGGGACGGCTCAGAAGAGTGGGGTAATTGGTCAGATACAATTGGGAAGAAAAAATGGGTGGGTGGGGATAAAAAAAAAGGGGGGGTTGTAAATAAACAAACAAACAAACAAACAAACAAAAACATTCGAAAGCGGGGCTAATGCAATGACATTTCGGTTGATATCAGCGGCACAGTGGCGCAGTGGTTAGCGTGGTCGCCTCACAGCAAGAAGGTCCTGGGGTCGAGCCCCGGGGTAGTCCATCTTTGGGAGGGGGGGGTCATCCCAGGTCATCCTCTGTGTGGAGTTTGCGTGTTCTCCCCGTGTCTGTGTGGGTTTCCTCCGGGGGCTCCGGTTTCCTCCCACAGTCCAAACACATGTAGGTCAGGTGACTCGGCCATACTGAATTGTCCCTAGGTGTGAATGTGTGTGTGTGTGTGTGTGTGTGTGTGTGTGTGTGTGTGTGTGTGTGTGTTGGCCCTGTGTGATGACTGGCGGCCTGTCCAGGGTGTCTCCCCACCAGCCGCCCAGTGACTGCTGGGATAGGCTCCAGCATCCCCGCGACCCTGAGAGCAGGATAAGTGGTTCGGATAATGGATGGATGGACGGACGGACGGACGGATGGATGGATGGATGGATGGATGGATGGATGGATGGATGGATGGATGGATGGATGGATGGTTGGATGGATGGATGGATGGATGGATGGATAGATGGATGGTTGGATGGATGGATGGATGGATGGATAGATGGATGGTTGGATGGATGGATGGATGGAGGGATTCCTTGTTGAGATGTGTGACCACATGTAAGAGACATGACATCTTTATGAACCATTACAGGGGTGTAGTGATTACTGACCAGACGGGAGCGTGTGCACACCCCCACCATGTTTGTACAGCCGCCTGACGGATGACCTTTACGGATCAAATGACCTGAGCAGGTGTCTCACCAGGGTAAAGGGTGTGGGACAATACGGTCGGTCTGTCTGGTCTGTGGCCCTGTGGAGGCTGATGAGGGAGCCGGGCCGAGTCAGACTCACAGGGGCAGGATGAAGAGAGGAGGTGCCGACAACCCAGATGAAGGCATGGAGGAAGACGAGCAGCTGCTCTCCTCTCACCTCATCACGTCTTTATAAAGATGACGGTGACGGGACGCGTTTCAGAGGTTACACAACAGCAACGGCCTCCAGGTCGTCACAAGACACTTGACTGATGATGGACAGATAGATGGCGCTCTCAGAAAGACGTCACTTAAAAAAAAAAAAAGCCTTTGGTTTCATCCGAAACTTGCGTAGCTATTATCAGGGTGAGGCTCAGGGAATTATGAGGCGTAGATAATGTACTTTACTGACAGCAGCCAATACTCAAAAAAAATCAAATAATCAATGTTCAAATATCCATGGTGACAACAGATGCCCCAAAACATCCATCCATCCATCCATTATCTGAACCACTTATCCTGCTCTCTGAGTCACAGGGATGCTGGAGCCTATCCCAGCAGTCATTGGGCAGCAGGCAGGGAGACACCCTGGACAGGCCGCCAGGCCATCACACAAGACACACACACACACACACACACACACACACACACACACACACACACACACACCTAGGGACAATGTAGTATGGCCGAGTCACCTGACCTACATGTCTTTGGACTGTGGGAGGAAACCCACACAGACACGGGGAGAACATGCAAACTCCACACAGAGGACGACCCGGGACGACCCCCCCAAGGTTGGACTACCCCGGGGCTCGAACCCGGGACCTTCTTGCTGTGAGGCGACCGCGCTAACCACTGCGCCGCCGCGCCGCCATCTATCCCATGAAAAATGGTGTTCACTTCAAAACGAAGAACATGTTCGTCTTGGCTGAAAAAGAAAGGTGATACGCATTAAATACAGAGCCGTGGACGGACACGGAAACGGTTCACGTGTCCGTCCAGGTTGACGGGCTGCGATCCGGTTGCCCGGCATGCCGGAAGTCGGTGTCTCTTTCTGACGGTGAGTGGTTCCCGCTCAGACGAGCAGCTGAGCTGCGAAGGCTGCAGATTCGGGTAAACGGCGACAGAAAGGGCCGAGACACGTTCACGTGACCCGCGAGGACCGGCTGAGCAAGTTCTGCAGGTCCGCAGAAGAAGAAGAAGCTCATCCTGTTTTCAGACGGCGGGCTCCTTGTATTGTTTTTTTACAGTAATGAGTTTTACACCGGCTTTGAATCTGAGGGGTTTTTGGGGCGACGGGGATAGGGGGAGGGGGCGGCGGGGGGGGGGGGCGTTTGCACGCACCTCCCTGTAGGAGACGCTAATGCAAACCATCTGCTGTTACACTGACTTACTATTATTCAGCATCTGGCGGAGAGGCAGCCGGTGACCAGCGCTGCTGCCTGACTCCAGACGCTTAAGAGCGACCGGCGAGCTATGCGGCGCTCTCCCGCTGCAGTAAGAAAGAAGGGAAATGGGAGTTTCCTCACATCTTGTAAAAGTCTTCGGAGACGATTAACCATCTAAATGACCCCCTTCTTCGGCCCGTCTAAAAAGGGTGCGAGATTAAAAACCCCAAAAAAGCGGAAAAGCCCGGGTCAACGGCGAGCACGAGGCAGCCGGTCGCGACGGTTCGTTTTCCGCTCAAACGCCATCATGTTAAAAGTAAAATCCGTCACGGCCGTTTTTCCGCCGTCATGACGGCTACCTCACAAGAAGAAAACCACGGCTGCTCACTCGCTCTGAAATTTAGCAACCCACTCGGGGGTGGGGGGGGGGAGGAGGAAATACAAAACTACAGTCAAACCAGCAGGATCTCCACCTTCGTCCTGTCTACGCCACACAGCAAAGCTCACTTGAGCTCGCAGAGCAAATTAACATATGCAAAGAATTAGCCAATCCCGAGGAAAAGGCCTGATATCACCGGAGAGTCATTAAAGGACGTTTTGGAGGGGGGTTAATTAAACTTTAAGTCGTGCCAGCCCAATTTGTTTTTCAGTCAGACTGCTGGCTCGTGTTCAACAGCCTTGTCGGAGGCTATGCCGAGGCTGGATTATGTATAAAACTCTTGTTCCTTGAGGTTCCCCGTGTGGGTTAACCAGACCTGCAGGTTCCATATGGTGTTTATTGAGACGTGAGCGGCGAGAATGCGTAACAGGTTTCGGGCCTCGCCAGTTCAAATACACAGCGTTGTGTATTGGAGAAGACAGGGGTTGAAGATGCTAAACCAGTGTTTCTCAACCCAGTCCTCAAGGACCCCCTATCCTGCATATTTTCTTTGCAACCCTGAACAGGTACCTGTTTGTAGTTATTCAACCAATCAGCAATGAATTTTGTCAGACGTTGCACACCTTGCATAATTAAGTGCTGCGAGATGATTGGTCAAGTAAGTACAAGCAGGGCTACCTCTGCAGGGTTACAATGAAAATCTGCAGGATAGGGGGTCCTTGAGGACCGGGTTGAGAAACACTGTGCTAAACACGCGTGAAACGGGTCAGGAGTCCCCTCCGCCTTCAAGGTCATTTGTGTACACCCGTCATTATGCTGAACCAAACCGTAAACTGGTTTTGGTTTGGTTTTACACTGGCTGGGTTCTCAAAAAGAGGGGCTAGGATGATTTCGACAAATGGCGCCCGCGATAACGCGGAGCTAGCCGGTTTGCTAGAGGCAACAGGAATGGGCCATGAATTCAACAGGCGAATCCAGCCGCCGGTGGCAGCTGATAGTCACAGGGGGAATTCTGCACAAAAGCTTTGCCGGCTGTTGTCAAAATACAAAGGAGGAGGCCACACAACAGCCTCTGCAACTCACTGTGGGTGTGTCCGCAACAGGGTTGGCTTTCAGACACCAAGAAAAACCTGTACCTGTGCGGTACACATGCACATGTGAAGATATGTACGAACGGTCACATGCACACAACATGACGTATTGTGATTTCTGCTCGGGCCCTGCCTCCCGATGCCGAGACGCCACCATTCCCACTCCAGAAAGAGCTGCACCTCGGTACTGCTGGTGAGTCGATAAATCAATTAGTCGGGCCACCGAAAATTGATCAATTACAATTTCGGTAGTCAATTAATCGTCCGAGTAACCCTTCAGGTAAAAGTACTAAACATTTGTTAGTTGGAGTTGGACAAATGACAAGTCTGCTCACCTCCCTCTGATTCTTATCATCATGAAATGAATACTTCAAGTTCTCTTTTGGCTGTTGGTCAGACCGCATGAACAGTTTTCAGACATCCCTTTGGACTCTGGAACCTTAAGATGTAGTATTTTTGTACTAAGTATTTTTGACTTTTACCACACTAAATGATTAATCTAAAAAAAGAAGCCATAGATTAATCAGTTATGAAAAGAATAGATACCCTTACAAACTAAAAATCAGTGAGCATACTTCCAGTTCCCTTTTTAAGTACTTATCAGAGATATACTCAACAAAATTATACTTAAGTATACTTACAAGTATACTACTAGTATATATACTTGAACTTTACTTCATACAATAAACTTCAAGTATACTCGTTTTTTGTAAGGGATAGTTGTGGCCCTACACCCATACACCTGACTAACAATGACAGAACATCCACCCGGAAGCCATTCATGACCTATGGGGGGGTAAGACTAGCGACAGCTGATATGGCTAGGCTGCTTCTTCTTTCTTTTCTTTTCTTTCTTTTCTTACTTATTAGTTTGGCTCAACCCACGAACTCAGAGCGGAGGACGAGTGGAAGATATGTGGGAACAGAAGCAGAGAGAGAGAGAGAGAGCGAGAGAGAGAGGGAGAGGGAGAGGGGGAGAGAGGGAGAGAGAGAGAGAGAGAGAGAGAGAGAGAGAGAGAGAGAGAGAGAGAGAGAGAGAGAGAGAGAGAGAGAGCGACTACTACTTCATATACGGTTACCTGAGAGAGAGAGAGAGAGAGAGAGAGAGAGAGAGAGAGAGAGAGAGAGAGAGCGACTACTAGTTCATATACGGTTACCTGAGAGAGAGAGAGGGAGAGCGACTACTACATATACGGTTACCTGAGAGAGAGAGAGAGCGACTACTAGTTCATATACGGTTACCTGAGAGAGAGAGAGAGGGGAGAGAGAGAGAGAGAGAGAGAGAGAGAGAGAGAGGGAGAGGGAGAGAGAGCGACTACTACTTCATATACGGAGAGAGAGAGAGAGAGAGAGAGAGAGAGAGAGAGAGAGAGAGAGAGAGAGAGAGAGAGAGAGAGAGCGACTACTAGTTCATATACGGTTACCTGAGAGAGAGAGAGAGAGAGAGACAGCGACTACTAGTTCATATACGGTTACCTGAGAGAGAGAGAGAGAGAGAGGGGGAGAGAGAGAGAGAGGGGGAGAGAGAGAGAGAGAGAGGGAGAGAGAGAGGGAGAGAGAGAGAGAGAGAGAGAGAGAGGGAGAGAGGGGAGAGAGAGAGGGGGGAGAGGGAGAGAGCGACTACTTCATATAAGGTTACCTGAGAGAGAGAGGGGGGGAGAGAGAGAGAGAGAGAGAGACTAACTACTTCATATACGGTTAGCTCATAATGAAAATAAAACGACGGTATAACGGGTTTTTAACATGTGTTTAACATGAGTTTAACATGTGTTTAACATGTTTATTTAAACGTAAGAAACAAAAGCAAAGCGAGACCAGAAGGAAGAGCACCAACAGGCAGCCCGGAGGAGTCGGGCAGGCTGACGGGCATAAGTTGAAGATCCGCTCCGCAGGGATCGGTGGGGGGGGGGGGGGAGACCGCTGAAGTCCCGCTGATCGGGAAGAAAAGTGGGTGAAAACTCGGCCCGCTGCTGCTCCAACACCGGAGACAAGTTGGACATGTTCGGCCCATCGTGTGACACCGGGTCAGAACCGCCGCGCACCAGGGAAGGGAACAAGGTTGACATCACTCACCATGGTCGGTGTCCCCGGGGCTCTCAGCGGACGCGGCCGCAGCACAGAATCCCTTCGTGTAATTCCCTTCAGCCCGCCGAGCCGTGGCGGCGGAGGCGGAGGCGGCGCTGCTTTCCCGCGGTTGGAAAGAGTCAAGTCGCTCAGTCGCGCCTCAAGTCCCCGAGACCAAAGCAGGAGAAAATCCCGGAGTGTACAGGAAAGCATGGACGCTCCTCCTCAGCTGCGTCCTCTCTCCATTCTGGGGACGCGGAGACGGCGGCGGCGCAGCTGCAGCAACCGGTCGGGGGCGCAGGGGAGGCTGCGGAGGAGTGGGCGGGCGGAGGTGGGCGGGGCCGCCTTGCACAGCCGTACATGGGAAATTATTCCGGAGCGACGAACGGGAAACCGGGACTGCTGGACCAATCAACGGACGGCGGGTTTAAATATTCATGAGCCGTCTTTGGCCGAGCGTCAAACGACTGAGCATGCGCGGTTTGAACTTCCAGACCAACTTATAGTCGGCCTCGAATATCCGTCTGTCTATCTATCTATCTATCTATCTATCTATCTATCTATCTATCTATCTATCTATCTATCTATCTATCTATCTATCTATCTATCTATCTATCTATAGTAACGCTTTAGTATGGGGAACATATTCTAAGTAACAAAAACTTAATTTAGAGTAATTTAACACTATTGACACTTGTAGTTTTGTGTTTTGTTATGTAAGAACAGACCATATTCATTAAGTGTTAGTAAGAGAGAATAACTCTTGTGGTACTACCACCTTATAAATGGTGTATATGTTCCCCATACTAAAGTGTTACCCTATCTATCTATCTATCTATCTATCTATCTATCTATCTATCTATCTATCTATCTATCTATCTATCTATCTATCTATCTATCTATCTATCTATCTATCTATCTATCTATCTGTCTGTCTGTCTGTCTGTCTGTCTGTCTGTCTGTCTGTCTGTCTGTCTGTCTATCTATCTATCTATCTATCTATCTATCTATCTATCTATCTATCTATCTATCTATCTATCTATCTATCTATCTATCTATCTATCTATCTATCTATCTATCTATCTATCTATCTATCTATCTGTCTGTCTGTCTGTCTGTCTGTCTGTCTGTCTGTCTGTCTGTCTATCTATCTATCTATCTATCTATCTATCTATCTATCTATCTATGGGGAGTAAGTGTATGTGGACTTTGTATTTAAAATCAAGGGACACAAAAAAGAAAAGAAAACTGCGGCTTTCACTAAATGGCACTTAATCCAAAGTTCTGAACATAGTAATCAGTGGGCCAAGGGAAATACAGTCTGCTTGCTATGTTATGGCTATGACTCCGTGGGTTTACTCCGGGTGTAACTGGTCTAACAGGCTGTCAGTACATATATACTCAAATATGAGGTTGTTTTGTGTGTGTGTGTGTGTGTGTGTGTGTGTGTGTGTGTGTGTGTGTGTGTGTGTGTGTGTGAATAGCTCCGTCTGCTGGACTGTAATGCACCAGGCTGTGACATCATATATATAAAAAATAGATAAATAAAACTACAATTCGGTGTTTCATTCGTTCCGTTTGATTTTTTGATTTAATTTCTCCGTGACTTATCTCTGTGAGTCAGCGTTTCACAACCATTCAAAACTTTGAGACCTGTACCTATCACGGGTCCTTATTGTCTTTATGCATGCACAGTCATCCGGGTAAGACAATCACAGAAAGGTGAATCAGCCCATCTGGACGCAACGTTTAGTGGGAGAAACGTTTCATCGCTCACGTAAGTGACCTCTTCAGTCTCAACTGACTGCAGGTATCCAACCCTTATAAATAATGCAGTGGCATAACGACTGAAACCAACGATTGGTTTCATATGCAACTAGGCGTGACCACCAACTAGAGTTACAATGGCCATGTGTACCATTCACAGAGGACTGGGGAATAGTTGCAATCACAGCATTATAAGATGGGGGCAGATGTACTCTCCCCCCCCTTACCCCCCCCCCCTTGTTCAGGGATGGTCGTCCCCTCGTCACATAGATGGCCTCTTTGACTCCCCGTTCAAACCAGCGTTCCTCCCTATTAAGGATGTGCACATTCTCATCCTTGAAAGAGTGGCCACTGGCCTGTAGATGGTGTAGCCTGTGTAGATGGTGTAGCCTGTGTAGATGGTGTGGACTGTGTAGATGGTGTAGCCTGTGTAGATGGTGTGGACTGTGGGGTCCTGGCCTGACGTGTTAGCTCTCCTGTGTTGTGCCATCCTCTTGGCCAGCTTCTGTTTAGTTTCCCCAATGTACAAGTCACAGCAATCCTCCTGGCACTTAACAGCGTACACTATATTGCTCTGTTTGTGCCGGGGGACCTGATCCTTGGGGTGGACCAGTTTCTGGGAAAGCGTCTTTTGGGGTTTGCAAGCAACCAAGACACGGTGTTTGGAAAATATGCATCTCAACTGTTCCAACACTCC